>NC_060068.1:61507032-61810063 GCF_922984935.1 Meles meles | reverse complement strand
TAGTAACAGTGGAGGCAAATTTCTTAAATTTTTCCTATATAGGAAAGAAACATTCAACATTAGGCAAAATTTCTAAGGGTTGTTAAGTATTTCCTTTTAAGTTGGGATAGATGAATAAAGTGAGTCATTGGGATTTCATAGTTATTAAATGTTTAAATATTCATTGAAAATATTGATTAAGATGAAAACATATTGGTCCCAATCTTTGGAAAGCAGCAAAAGTTGTCCTGGGAGGGAAGTAGGTAGCAATATAGGCCTACCTCAAAAAACAGCAAAAATCTCAAATAAATAACTGAGACTTACACCTAAAGAAGCTAGAAAAAGAACAACAAATGAAGCCTAAAGCCAAAAGAAGGAGGGAAATAATAAAGATTAGAGCAGAAATAAATGATAGAAGAAAAAAACAGAATAGATTGATAAAATCAGGAGCTGGTTCTTTGAAAAAATTAATAGAATTGATAAACCCATAGCCAGACTTATCAAAAAGAAAGGAGAAAGGACCAAAATAAATAAAAATCACAAAAGAGAGGAGAAATAGCAACCAAATACCACAGAAATACAAATAATTATAAGAGAATATTATGAAAAAGTATATGCCCCCAAATTGGACAATTTGGAAGAAATGGATAAATTCCTAGAAACATATAAATTACCAAAACTGCAACAGGGAGAAATAGAATACTTGAACAGACTGATACCCAGCAAAGAAATCGAATCAGTAATCAAAAATCTCCCAACAAACAAAAGTCTAGGACCAGATGTCTTCCCAGGGGAATTTTACCAAACATTTAAAGACGAGTTAATGTCTATTCTTCTTAAACTTTTCCAAGAAATAGAAATGGAAGGACAACTTCTCGATTTGTCTTAAGAGACTAGCATTATGCTAATGCCAAAACCAGACAAAGATTCTACTAAAAAAGAGAAGTACAGGCTAATGTCCCTGATGAACATGGTTACAAAAGTTCTCAGTAAAATACTAGCAAACCAAATCTAACAATACATTAAAAAAAAAATCATTCACAATGACCAAGTGGAATTTATTCCTGGGTTGCAAAGGTGGTTCAATATTCTCAAATCAATCTACAATCAAAAACCATATTAATAAAGGAAATGATAAGAACCAAATTATCATTTCAATAGCTGTAGAAAAACATTTGGCAAAAATGCAACATCCATTCATGATTTTTTTAAAAAAGCCTTAGTAAAGTAGGTCTAGAGGGAACATATCTCAACATAATAAAGGCTATCTATGAAGAACCACATCTAATATCATCTTCAATGGGGGAAAACCTGAGAGCTTTCCTTCTCTGGTCAGGAACAGGATAGGATATCTACTCTTATTACTTTTATTCAACTTCATACTGGAAGTCCTAGCCACAGCAAACAGACAACAAAAAGAAATAAAAGTCATCCAAGTTGACAAGGAAGAAGTAAAATTTCACTATTGTAGATGACATGATATAGACTGTATATAGAAAACCAGAAACTCCACCAGAAAATTGCTAGAACTGATAAATGAATTCAGTAAAGTTGCAAGATGTAAAATCAATGTAGAGAAATCTGCATTTCTATATAACAATAACAAAGCAGCAGAAAGTGAAATTTAAAAGTGAATTCCATTTATAATTGCACCAAAACCCATAAGATACCTAGGAATAAACCTAACCAAAGAGGTGAAAGATTTGTCCTCTGAAAACTGTAAAATACTGATGTAAGAGATTGAAGAGGACACAAAGAAATGGAAAAAACATTTCATGCTTATGGAATGAAAGAACAAATACTGTTCAAATGTCTAGAGGACCCAAAGCAGTTTACATATTCAATGCAATCCTTATCAAAATACCAGCACCATTTTTCACAGAACTAGAACAAACAATCTTAAAATATGTATGGATCCACAAAGACCCCAGATAACAAAGCAAACTTGAAAAAGAAAAAAAAACAAAACTGGAGTATCATAATTCCAGACTTTAAACTATATTATAAAACTATAAAGTAATCAAAACAATATGGTACTGGCTCAAAAATAGGTGCATAGTTCAATAGAACAGAATGATAAACTCAGAAATGAACCCACAACTATATGGTCAATGAATCTTTGACAAAGCAGGAAAGACTATCCATTGGAAAGAAGACAGTCTCTTCAACAAATGGTATTGGGAAAACTGCTACACTTTCTAACACCACACACACACAAAAATTCAAAAGGGATTAAAGACCTAAGTGTGAGTCTTGAAACCACTAAAATCCTAGAGGTTCAGAACACAGGGAATAACCTCTTTGACATTGGCCATAGCAACTTCTCATGAAATATGTCTCCTGAGGCAAGGAAAACAAAAGCAAAAATAAACTATTGAGACTTTATCAAAATAAAAAGCTTCTGCTTTTTTATTTATTTTTTTTTTGAAGGAAACAATCAACAAAGCTAAAAGGCAACCTGTGGCAAGAAAGAAAATATTTGTAAATGACACATCTGACAAAGGGTTAGGATCCAAAATATATAACTAACTTACAAAACTGAACACCCAAAAAACAGGTAATGCAGTTTAAAAATGGGCAGAAGACACAAATAGACATTTCTCCAAAGACGATATACCGGTGCTGACAGACACAAGCAAAGGTGCTCCACATTACTTATTGTCAGGAAAATGCAAATCAAAATTAAAATGAGATATCACCTAACACCAGTCAGAATGGTTAAAATTAGCAACACAGAAAACCACAGTGTTGATGATGATGTGGAAAAAGGGGAACACTCTTACAGTCTTGTTGGGAATGTAAACTGCTGTAGCCACTCGAAAAAAATATGGAGTTTCCTCAAAAAGCTAAAAATAGAACTACCGTATGATCCAGCAATTGTATTACTAGGTATTTTCCCATTGGATATAAAACACTAATTCAAAGGGCTACATGCACCCTGATTATAGCAGCATCATCAACAATAGTCAGTTATGAAAAGATCCCAGATGTTCATCAACTGATAAATGGATAAAGAAGACATGGTGTGTGTGTGTGTGTGTGTGTGTGTATTTATATTTATATTTATACACACACAATGAAATATTACTCATCCATTAAAAAGAATGAAATCATGCCATTTGCAAAGATGTGGATGGGACTAGTGAGTATTATACTAAGCAAAATAAGTCAGTCGGAGAAAGACAAGTGCCATCTGCTATCACTCATATATGGAATTTAAGAAACAGAATAAATGCACATAGAGGGAGAAAAAAAGGGATGCAATCCAAGAAATAGACTCTTATCTATAGAGAACAAATTGATGGTTCCCCCAGGGGAGGTGGGGCAGAAGGGTTAAATAGGTGATGGGGATTAAGGAGGCCATAAGTGATGAGCACCCAGTGTTGTATGTAAGTGTTGCGTCGCTAAATTCTACAATTGAAAATAATGTTATGATGTATGTTAACTAGCTGGAATTTAAATATTTTTATTTATTTATTTGAGAGAGAGAGGAAGAGAGAGTGAGTGAAGGGACAGAGGGAGAGTGGAAGGGACAAGCCGATTCCACACTGAGCATGGAGTCCAATGTGGGGCTTGATCCTATGACCCTGAGATCATGACCTGAGACAAAACCAAGAGTTGGATGCTTAACTGACGGAGCCATCCAGGAGCTCCTAACGAACTGGAATTTAAATAAAAACTTGGGAGAAAAAAATGTAGAATTTAAGACTAAAACTGTAGAATTTAAGACTAAAGAAGTATCTTAGATTAATAAAAAAATTATTATAGTCATAATCCTTTATGCCACAATCTAAAAGTTTTATCACACTCAAAAGAATTAGAAGATTTTAATTATGATCATTATGAAAGACATTAATAAATCTCAAATAAAAAATTTAAAAAGATGCAGATACTTTTAGCAGAATAATGAACTCTAATATGTCCAACTGCTCACCTATGGATTTACTAATCTTTATCCATCAATTGATATGGACCATGAAAGTATTGCTCATAACCCAGGTACAGACCCTGGGGAGGTCAAATCACCCTTTCTGAAGTGGAACAGATGAAGCAAAGAAAGAGTCTCAGATAGGGAAAATAGCATTTGTTAAGTAACGCACAGAATTTTGAGAAATAATGCCTCATTGAAGGCTGAAAGCACAGAGCTAAATCAGTATAATTGGAAGAGCCAATGCTCTCGGGAAAAATCATTCTGTAGAGATAGGTAAGGAGCCAGACCAGAAGCATCTTTTATGTCTACCAGGCTGCTTATGTTTTTGTTTCTTTGGCAATGAAGAAGCATCATGTTTGTTGTATGCTTTATGAGCTTTGGATCCCAAAACTGATCCCATAACTGACTTAACTCTAAATCTAACAGATGTTCACTAATTATACAACCTTATGTAACTACTTTACCTTTCGGGTCCTCGGGCCTTTCATGATTAAAATAGGGTTAGAAATACTTAACTTTTGGAGCTGCATGAGAGCTATGAGCTATGTAGTGTAGCTAATCAATAAATACTAGCTATGTATGATACTTGCATTGTATAATATAAATTAGCTATTGGCTATTTTACTGAAGCACAAGAGTGGTGAAGTCTTTCCTCTAAAAATTATTGCATTTTTGATGTATAAAACACTAGAGACTGAAGATCACTGGAGATGTCTTTGACAATCAAAGTGAGGGATTTTATGATTCTGTAATAGCGTAGTTGTGGGGATGCTGGGACACAGTGACTGAGAGTATGTGGGAGGTAAAGTAGAGGAAGGATTGTAGGTTCATTCTAAGTTTTCTTCCTTTACGGATTTCCTTAAAAGGGGTTGTGTTGCTAACAGAAGGTTCAAGGGTAATCATAATAGCATTTATATAGCACTTGTTTGCACCCAGAATCTAGAAACTGCTAAAAATGTAGCTGCCATTTCATCTTCATTGTCATCATGTGTGGTTAAAGACCATTTCAATTTAACACATGAAGAAACTAAGCAATAGAAGGATGACTTTACTTCAGGGTCATCCAGCTGGTAGTTGGCAGAGCTGAGATTCAAACCCAGTGGAATGTTCCATTCACAATGTTTTAACCATTCTTGTCTATTGCATGATTATGAAAATGGTGTGAAATATGTAGGGGAGATGAAGCAATGCTCTGGACCTTTATATCGACACGTTTAGAATACTGGTATCAGTTTCCTCATCTGGAAAAATTGTAATTATAGGATTAGTGAGTTTATGATGACCTTCAATTTATAAGATTCTTTTAATTTTAATTTAAAAATGGTGAAGAAAAAATCAGTGATATAAAATTAGTTAGCAGCAAAGCATAATTGGGAAGATAAGAAAAGTGAAGTTAGCTGTAAGAGGAGAGGCCAAGGGACAGAAGACAAATGGAAAAAGGAAAGGGAAACTGACAAAATAGAAAAGAAGAAAAATGAGCAAGAAAAACTGAACATGAATGGACTGACAAGAGGAATACTGAGCCATGAGAAACTATGCCTCCAACCAATTAAAATCTTTTAGTAAGAAAATACACGCAGTGTTAAGGTTAAAACAAAAACAAAGACAAACAAACAAACAAGCAAAAAAAAAAAAAAAAACCCAGGTTCTTATGAGGCGATTTTATGTGCCAGGTTTTATTTTAAGAAGGATTTTAATAACATCACTTAAACACCCCAGACTGTACCATCAGTACAAGAATAATTGATGGAGTGCTGTAGTTGCCATGCCTTGGTATTCATTTAAATGTATACAAGATGATTTGTTATGTAAATATGATGTAAATGAATCCATTGTGACTTCAAGGCAAAAGACTCTGGATGACTCAGTGCTATCATATCCACCTAGGGCAGGCAGTTAGGAAACATAAAAGAAGCATTAACTACTGAGAGTGTGTTTATAAAAGAGGCCAGGCTGATAGTGATTTGACTGGTCTGGATGCTGTTCAAGGTGGAGCTCTTTTCCAAATGCAATCCTATTTGTTATGTTGCATAAACCTACAGTTAATTTATCTTTTTCCATCAAGATCCAAATCACACATAATATAATTGCTTTTGTAAGTAGACTATCCATCATGACCAATGATGCAAA
The DNA here is from genome assembly GCF_922984935.1 of Meles meles. Lineage (NCBI taxonomy): Eukaryota > Metazoa > Chordata > Mammalia > Carnivora > Mustelidae > Meles > Meles meles. The sequence continues at coordinate 61,804,023 of NC_060068.1, read as the reverse complement.
GATGAACCGGATGGCCAAAGGTCTGATGCATTTATCCTCTACAGAATGAAAGACAAGAACATCTCAGTTTTTACATAATATATAATAAGTCTCTAAACGGTGGAAATGTTTTGAATTCTTAAAATAGTTCAGTTTTGATCAGGATACATTGGCCATCTCTAACTAAATAGATTGAATTTCAGCAATGTTATCTCAATTCAGGATACGTTTTCCTATGGGAGAATGTTAAAACTGGAGATCAGATTCCTAGGCCAGCCCACATAAGCCTTTATTATTATTGTTATTTTAGACCTCACATATTGTGGAGACCCTTTATGTGCCAGGAAGCCTTCCATGAACTTGAAGTACAGCAGTGAACAAGGGATGAGTCACTGGCCACACAGAATAATAAACAGTCTAATAACATTGTCTTAAGGGCTATAAAGAAAGAAATAGGCAAGGAGGATTCACAGTGACAGGAGATACGATAGATAGGTTTAAGACAGGCACTGTGAGATATTAAACATACTGAGACAGAGGTTTGGATTCAAGGTGTTAGTTCTTAACACCTGTGAAGTGAAGGAGAAAGAAGTAGAAATGGACAGAGTAAGGAGTCAGATTGTGATACAGGCCAGACAAAGCCTTAGCCAATCCATCTGGGAACTCTTGAGTAATAATTGTCCATTAGAATGTCTCCACAGGGTGTTTTATCCCTGCCTTTCTCAGTCAGTTAAGTGGACTGTCACAGGAGAGGCACTATGAGTGGGCCATTTTCTGAAAAGGAGGTAGACACTGAAGGAACTGACAGGCAGAGTCTGCCTGCTGATTGCACTCCCCACACTGAAGAGGGTTTTCATCCTGAAATGTGATCTAGGTGGCACATCTTCATAGCGAACACAGTAGGAGAAGGAGGGAAGTTTTTTTCTGAACGGAAACTAAAAGAAATATAAAAATGAACTTTGCTGATTTATATAAATGTGTTTCAAAAAAAGGGAACAGCAGTTGCAAAGACTCTGAAACAAGAACACGTTTGATGTTTAAGGAACAAGAAGAAGAGTAGCCAGTGTGATTTGAATAAAATAACAGAAGAATAGCATAAAAAATGGAGTTGAATGTGGGCGGAACCAAGGATTATTGATATTAAGTGTGAAGAGAGGGTTTTAAACAAGGGAATGGCCCGACTCACATTTTAAAAAATATTTGTGTGGCTGCCTCACAGAGAATTAAGTGGAGAGGTCAGAGAGAAGGATGAGCCATAGAGTTGAAAATTTTTATAATAATCCACCAAGAAACTGAAGATGTAGACCAGCATGGTAGCTACTGAGGTGATGTGAACTGGTCAGATTCAATTATACTTTGGAGTTCAAGCCACCAGAATTTGTTGATAAAATGGATGTGGAATTATATGTGTGAGAAAGTGTCATCATTGATGACCACTAGTTTTGGGCCAGAAAACCTAGGTGAAAGTGGTGCTTTATTCAAAGATGGAGAACAAGTATAATGAGCATTTTCAGATGTCCAATTGGGAATTAGAACGTCATTAGACATAATAAATTTGAGTGAAGATGTTACACCAGCCAGTGAATATTTAAATAAAATTTCAGGGTAGAAGTCCCAGCTAAATATATAGATGACATTTAAAGCCATGGGGCAGGACAAGATGATAATATCAAAAGAGTGAGTGTTAATAATAGAAAAGACATGGTGACTGAGTGCTGTGTAACTCTGTATTAGCCAGGATCGGCTTGGTTCTAATGAAATAACAAACAGCCCCGTATTTCTCACTCACTCTGAATGTTTGGAGTGAATTAGCTGAAGTTTATTTCCATTTTGTCTTTACTCTAGGGCTCTAGTTAAAGATTTGACACTTATGTGAAACTTTAGAAGTCATCATGGCAGAAAGAAAGAATGTGATAGAGTATATATAAGCCCTTAAGTCTTCTCCTGGGACACATGTTGCTTGCATTCACATTTCAGTGGCCCAAGGCAAGTCATCTTGTATCTAATTACAAATGGACTGGGAAATGCAATCTTACCCTAATGACTTCACAGATACTTTAAACTCTTGAAGTAAATAAGTAAAATTTGAAGTAAATAAAAGAAGATGATCTGGCAAGAAGTGGCTAAACATGTAAGGTGAAAAAGAGAAGTAAGGTATAAAAAGTATTTAAAGGGGGCGCCTGGGTGGCTCAGTGGGTTAGGCCGCTGCCTTCGGCTCAGGTCATGATCTCAGGGTCCTGGGATCGAGTCCCGCGTCGGGCTCTCTGCTCTGCGGGGAGCCTGCTTCCCTCTCTCTCTCTTTCTCTGCCTGCCTCTCTATCTACTTGTCATCTCTCTCTGTCAAGTAAATAAATAAAATCTTTAAAAAAAGTATTTAAAGAATGAAAATACATATTTTATCATATCTTATGTCTATGAAGCATCAACTTTTTTGAAGAATATATGAAGCTGATTTCCAGTTTCTGATTCCACATGGAAAGAACTCATAAGTCACCATCCTAACAACTGAAAAGTTGAACAGCCTGAAAAATCAACAACACTTGGAGAAGGGAAGACTAAGAGAGGGGAAGACACAATGTAACTATTGCTTCCAGGACTGGAGAGACAGGAAAATCCAGGGAGTCATGCCTTACGAGAGCAGAGGCTCAGAGTGACAACCGCAGTGGGAACCAGTGCCCAGTGGGAAAACCTGAACTCTAGTTGATGAATTGCTGGATGGTCAGTGTGGACAAGTCTGAGAGTTAAAAACTCCAAGGAAATCCTGTCATAAGGAGGGTCTCAAAATATAAGATTTACTCCAGGAACTTGATCAGAATATGTGAAACAAACAATATTCATTTTTGTAATTAATATATACTTATAAGAGAGAGTCTTATAATAATAAGAGAGAGTGATAATAATAATAATAATAAGAGAATCAGTGAAGAGCTCAGAAAAAAGCCTTCGGGGAATATGGGGAGTGATGATGAGAACAAGGGTACAAAGGAGAGGAGACAGGATATGCATATACTAACCATAATGATCAAAACATGCACTCAGCCAGCATTTCCTAACAAGAGAGGCAGCCTGGAGGGCCCTGTTTGATACTAGGTGATCTTGTACCTATCCTTGGCACAGCCATCTGGAGCAGGCATGCTCACCTCACCCAAAGAGAGCTAATCACAGACTGGATAGCACCTGTGACCTGTGACTTGGCATGGCATAGCTCTCATAGCTGGCCCATCAGATTACTGAACTAGAAAATTTGAGTTCAGGGGTCCTTCAATGGCTTAGTTGGTTAAGCATCTACCTTTGGCTCAGGTCATAATCCTGGGATCCTGGGATTGATCCTGGATAGAGTCCCTCATCTGGCTTCCCACTTAGCAGGGAATCTGCTTCTCTCTCTCTCTCTTTCTCTTTCTCTTTCTCTCTCCCCCTATACCTTTACCCACCACGTTGTTCTCTCACTCTCTCAAATAAATAAATAAAATCTTTAAAAAATTTTTGAGTATAAAAAAATAAAAGAATTGAGAAATTTAAGGAAATTGAAGTTAAGAAGTAGGAAGAGCATTCAGTGGAAGGATAGACACTAGATAACTAATATTCAGAAGGTGAACCTACTTCTTGTTTAAGATTTTATTTATTTGAGAGAGAGAGAACACAAGTAGGGGAGAGGGGCAAAAGGAGAGGGAGAAGCAGGCTCTCTGCCTCAGAGAGACCACACAGGACTTGATCCCAGGACCCTGGGATTGTGATCTGAGCTGAAAGCAGACACTTAACTGACTAAGACACTAAGACACCCAGGCAACCCAGGACAACCTACTTTTAAATTAAACTTCTAGTTAGAGAAAATACATGTAATGTAAAAAGGTAAATGTAATGTAAAATGTAAAAAATAGGTAAAGAAGGAATCTGTGCAGAGTTACAGAAAATAGCTGGTTAGGGCTAATGGCAGTGAAAGTGAAGATGATGCAGCTCTTAACTACATACCTGGTGTTCTAAAACCTCGCTACATGGTATTTCCTGTTTTGTGAACCTTGGAAATCAACGATTTCCATGCCCTTTATATGCTAAGAGTGTCAATATAATATACCCTAGATAACTTGAGGTAAATTTTTTCCCTTGAATCTAAGATTCTATCTGAAAAAATGTCTAAGAAATGGAGTGATAAGAATCTTCCACTGAGACTGTAGTGTTGGTAGACAAAATCAAGAGTAGTGGGATATTATTTGGCCTTTGTTCTTTCTACTCCACTCTTTCAGTTTTATGTTTTCACCTTCTCTATTTTTTTTAAAGATTTTATTTATTATTTGACAGACAGAGATCGTAAGTAGGCAGAAAGGCAGGCAGAGAGGAGGGGAGGGGGAGAAGCAGGCTCCCTGCTGAGCAGAGAGCCCGATGTGAGGCTGGATCCCAGGACCCTGGGACCATGACCTGAGCCGAAGGCAGAGGCTTTAACCCACTGAACCACCCAGGCGCCCAACCTTCTGTATTTTTTAAACTTATTATTTATTGAAGTATAGTTAACACACAGTGTTACATTAGTCTCAGGTGTACCACATGGTGATTCAACAAGTCTATATGGTATTCTATGCTCAAGACGAGTGTAGCTACCATCTGTCACCATACAATGCTATTACAGTACGATTGACTATATTTCCTATTTTGTACTTTTTATTCCCATGATTTACTAATTCCGTAACTGTAAGACTGTATCCCTTTCCTCATTCCTCCCATCCTCCTACTCCTTCCCCTCTGGCAACCATCAGTTTGTTCTCTGTATTTATGGGTCTGTTTCCACTTTTTGCTTATTTGTTTTTAAAATTGGACATATAAGTGAAATCATATGGTATTTGTTTCTCTCTCTTATTACACTTATGTCAAAAATGGCAAGATCTCTTTTTTTAATGGCTGAGTAATATTTCATTTTCTTTAACCAATCATTTATTAATTGACACTTGGGTTGCTTCCATATCTTAGCTATTAGAAATAGTGCTGCAGGGGCACCTGGGTGGCTCAGTAGGCTAAGCATCTACCTTCAGCTCAGGTCATGATCTCAGGGGCCTGGGATCAAGCCCCACATCTGGCTCCTTACTCAGTAGGGGGCCTGCTTCTCCCTCTCCCTCTGTCTGCTGCTCCCCCTGCTTATGTCTGGTCTGTGTCTTAGAACTCTTTGACTTGTAGCTACCTCCCCAACTGAAAAATGGGGATAGTTAATACCTTTGATCTTGCAGTTTGGTTGTGTCAATAGCTGCAACATGGTACTTGGTACCTATCTGATTTATTGTAGCTTTCATATTAATTAAGAAAGAATGTAATTCCTTTCAGGGCTTCAAGGCTTAGGAGAAGGAAAGAGATATAGAATGATGGGTAACAGATTCTCATTGTGTAGGAGAATCAACTGCAATTAGTGTTGGGGAGAAAAACTTTCACCCTCTCTCAGGAAAAACTAGAGAGGATTTTTTTTGGAAAGATATTCTTAATAATCATACATTGAGAATGAAGCATTTATTTTGTTTCAGTGTGAAATTTCCTATATTTCAGACTCTAGACAATCCAAGAAAATTTTTCCCGACACCTGGTTTACTCAAGAGTTGATGCTCTTAAAAATTACTTTTAAAAATTATTAAGGAAATAAAATTAACTTTTAGGCCCCTAAATATCACATAATTTCTACATAAACAAAAATTATTTTACTCAGCACTTCAGTAATTTGTTTCTTCTTGAAGAGTTTAGAACTAGTTCTTTGAAGAATACAAAATTTTAGAAGTATTTTTAGCTGTCATACTTTAAATATGTAGAATAGAAACGCAACCCCTATGAAATATCTTATCCTCACCCGGTGATGCAACATACTAATTATTCAGGAACATATTATTCAATATGTTATACTTCTAAGGTTTGCTAATAAGCAGATTCTGTACACAAGTAAATTGTTACTTTATATATAAGATTTTCCTTCAGAGCCAGGACAGTCAAAATTTCTGTTGTATTTCTTTATGCTTTATCTTCATTTGAACAAATCAGTCAACAGACATACTCCACAAGCTTGATCATCAAACCTAATCACAAGGCTTGGCCACATATTTGGCTATCTTCATCAATTAAATCCCCTTCAAAAGAGAAGTAGGTACCGATCCTGAAACTATTTGAAAGTGTGTAGTGTGTTTCAGAAAATATTTCTAAAAATGAATTTTAAAATATTTTGAACAATGAGCATGTCATTGGAATGAATTCTCAGAAAATGACAACTTTGGAGATAATATCCATTTTGATGAAGAATTTCTAATATGTTATAAACAGTATGTATAAACTGCTTTATACCCACAGTTCATGTTGATTGGCAACACATTTTTCTACAACCCTGTCACTCCAACTTCTCAGGCCACCCATGTTTTTTTGAGCTGTTCTGTTCTCTTGTTGTTTGAGCCAAACACTTGAGGGTAAAGAAGCCTGATAAAATGAAATTAAATTATAGCATGGTTTTGGAATATGGTCACAGTGTTATTCCATTCTTGTGCTATCTATCTTCTGTATTTCTGTGTAGCTCTGTCATGCTTTCATGCCCTCTCCAAATGGTTTGGAGAGGGCCGGCATAATTTTTGACCATGAATATAGCTATCACTTACTTGTTTGAGACTATGATATTTTGTTCTGGTTTTCCTGGTTTTCCAAAAGTTTGATGGGATGGTAGAATCTATGCAACAAATGTTTCTATTGCCTTAATTACTTTAATTTTTTAATATAAATGATAAAATTTCAAACAAGACTCTAAATGTAGACCCACCATTGTGATATGACTATTCCCATTTTTTTCTGGTTGAGCAGACTTTTACTTTCTTTTTTTCATTTCCTTTTCTTCCTCTTCCCCACCTCTACCTTCTCCTCCTCCTCTTCTTCTTCTTTTATTTTTTCTCAGTTGAACTATAACTGACATTTAATATTATATTCATTTCAGGGGTATAGCATAAGGATTTTACATTTAGATTTTTTTTTAATTTTTTTTTATTTGATTGACAGAGATCACAGGTAGGCAGAGAGGCAGCCAGAGAGAAAGGAAGGGAAACAGGGTCCCCGCTGAGCAGAGAGCCCGATGCGGGGCTCGATCCCAGGACCCTGAGATCATGACCTGAGCTGAAGGCAGAGGCTTTAACCCACTGAGCCACCCAGGCGCCCCCATTTAGATATATTTTTAAATGATTACTCCAGTAAATATAGTTAGCATCATCATCACATATTGCTAATGTTTTTCCTCTTCCCATTTCTTCTCATTTTCTCTTTTTTTAGATTTATGTCACATAACCATAGCTAGTTTAAGAGAAAAATGAGTATGTTGTTGTTCAAATAACTAAGTCAGGATTTTATTGGCAAGAAAAAAGGGAATGGATGTTGAGCAAAATACTGAGTGTGCTACATACATTATCTTCACCATATTGTACTTCTTTTCTTTACTTGTTTTTCTCCTGAATCAGAAGCTCTGACTTAGTGTCTGGAATAATGCTTAGAACATTGTAAGAGTTCAGTAAATGTTGGTGAAATTTTAAAATGTAAATACTAATAATTTCACATGATTATGTTTTCTCTAACATACTTACCAAGCTAACTTTGTAAATAGATAATAAAGGAAAATGCAGAAAAAGCAATCTAAAACTCTGCTTATTTGTAAAAATCTTTATTGAGTTATTCTACCCTGCTTGATGTGTATTATTTAGCTTCACAGGACTACTATAATATTCAGCCAAACCGTTCATAAATGTAAGCATAGAATTTCATATGTCACCCTTTTTATATAATGCTAAGTAAGTAATCTAAGCAATAAAAAGGAAGAATAACTGAATATTTCATTGTCCATACTAAAGAACAAACAAGAATAAGAATTTCAAGAGTGAGAACCAGCAGTATTTTAGAATAAAAGTATCTATACAAATCTATTGCCTAGAAAAGAAAATTCAGAGTATATTATACAATGTACATAGATGAGTGTATATGTTTCAAATTGTACATTCATAGACGAACCTGTTTCTAGGATCCTGGTGTATGAGGAGATAGAAAAACAAAAGAAAATGCCAGCATATTAAAACAGCTATCTAGAAATCCATACCTCTGTCTGCTTCACATCCCGCTATTGCATCTAATTATGTCACAATTAATAAGAAAAGTCTTTTATTTTCAATATGACATGTCTCTGGGAAAATCATAAAGCTGAAGGAGATCTATAAGGGGCAATAGGCCTGCCCAGCACTCACAGATGACAGAATTATAAATGATGCTGAATTTCATTAAGTAGTTGGTATTTAGTAAACAACAGAATTATCATCTATTTCCTTTCCATTAATATCTGCCAAAGGAGAGAAAGTGGTACTTTACTCCATCCAGAGGTCTATTTTCTTACCAATTAGTCTCTTTTAAAATATCTAAGGCACAAAGTAATAGTGTTGAATTTTTATTTATGTCCTCTTTGTTCATGTTGTGCCGTAGTTAATGATAATAAAATGTCTTGATTTTGCCCAAAGGTAGTTATGATTGAAAAATATAAGAAAACTTACTTTAATTAGATAATATCTCTATTAGATCTTAGTTAAATGAGGGTTTTAAGATATAACTTTTTTTTCCAGTTCCCTAGAATATAAACAGCTAAGAAGATGAAAGCCGTATATAATTTCTGGTTTCGTTCCTCAATGGTAACAGATATCTAGAAATGAATTCTTGAGTATTCGTTTTGTTATAGCCTGGGAAAATCAACTGAGCATGACATGGCCCACTGTCTTTAGATCTGGCCTCTGCTCTGTCAGGGTAAGAATGACAGGAAGAGATGAGATAGAAGTAGGGTAGAATGGAAAATCAAACTATCCTACCAGCCAAACCCCAGTGGCAAGATACATCACAATCTGTAGTACTGTACAAGCAGAGAGTCACTAAATAGTTGGAGTCCCATGATAAAGTAGGAGAGTCTCTTAACAGGGAACAGAGAATAGTAAGGAAAACAATGACTTAGGCGATACTTAATCATGTCGGGAACAAAGTGCTAATCATTGGATTATGGTTCCCATTTACTACAAAGTTCACCTCAGACCTATCCATGGTCATAGGTGTGAAGAAAGTCATCAGAATGAAAACTCAGGAAGGGAACTATAGATCAAGCGTAGTTATCTGAAGCACTGGGTGCACACTTCTCTGGAACCAGGAACAAATACAACTGATTTGATTTTGTGAAGGTGACAAAACCGTCAAACATACTCTGTACTTCCTCATGCCAAACCAACTATACATATAATACTTTTTCTTTCTGCCATGATTTCCTCTTGAACTACCACCATCTCTCTTCTTGTCCTCCCTGCAAATATCTCAATTATTGAAATCTAACTTAGACTGTAATTTGTACTTACCGTTATCTCTAATCCCTTGATAATTCTCATATCTGGTGGCTTCAATGTTTATCCTGAAGCATATGTCATTGTAGAATACTCCCATCTTATTGAAATTAGCTCCTTTCTTAGCATCTCTATACAAATTTTTTTCCTGGTTCTCCTTTCATCCTCATTATCCTTCTATAGTATCCTTCATTGGCCCATTTCTTATATTTCTTTTTTTTTAAACAGTTTATAATTTATTTATTTACTTTTTCAGCATAACAGCATTCATTGTTTTTGCACAACACCCAGTGCTCCATGCAACACGTGCCCTCCCTATTACCCACCACCTGGTTCCCCCAACCTCCCACCCCTGCCCCTTCAAAACCCCCAGGTTGTTTCTCAGAGTCCACAGTATCTCATGGTTTGCCTACCCTTCCAATTTCCCCCAACTTCCTTCTCCTCTCCATCTCCTAATGTCCTCCATGTCATTTGTTATGCTCCACAAATAAGTGAAACCATATGATACTTGACTCTCTCTGCTTGACTTATTTCACTCAGCACAATCACCTCCAGTCCCGTCCATATTGCTACAAAAGTTGGGTATTCATCCTTTTTTTTTTTTTATAAACATATAATGTATTTTTATCCCCAGGGGTACAGGTCTGTGAATCACCAGGTTTACACACTTCACAGCACTCACGATAGCACATATCCTCCCCAATGTCCATAACCCCCTCCCCCTCTCCCAACCCCACCTCTCCCCAGCAACCCCCAGTTTGTTTTGTGAGATTAAGAGTCACTTATGGTTTGTCTCCCTCCCAATCCCATCTTGTTTCATTTATTCTTCTCCTATCCCCCTAACCCCCCATGTTGCATCTCCACGTCCTCATATCAGGGAGATCATATGATAGTTGTCTTTCTCCGATTGACTTATTTCACTAAGCACGATACCCTCTAGTTCCATCCACATCGTCGCAAATGGCAAGATTTCATTTCTTTGGATGGCTGCATAGTATTCCATTGTGTATATATGCCAACTCTTCCTTATCCATTCATCTGTTGATGGGCATCTAGGTTCTTTCCATAGTTTGGCTATTGTAGACATTGCTGCTATAAACGTTCGGGTGCACGTGCCGCTTCGGATCACTACGTTTGTACCTTTAGGGTAAATACCCAGTGGTGCAATTGCTGGGTCATAGGGTAGTTCTATTTTCAACATTTTGAGGAACCTCCATGCTGTTTTCCAGAGTGGTTGCACCAGCTTGCATTCCCACCAACAGTATAGGAGGGTTCCCCTTTCTCCGCATCCTCACCAGCATCTGTCATTTCCTGACTTGTTAATTTTAGCCATTCTGACTGGTGTGAGGTGATATCTCCTTGTGGTTTTGATTTGTATTTCCCTGATGCCGAGTGATGTGGAGCACTTTTTCATGTGTCTATTGGCCATCTGGATGTCTTCTTTGCAGAAATGTCTGTTCATGTCCTCTGCCCATTTCTTGATTGGATTATTTGTTCTTTGGGTGTTGAGTTTGCTAAGTTCCTTATAGATTTTTGGATACTAGCCCTTTATCTGATATGTCGTTTGCAAATATCTTTTCCCATTCTGTCAGTTGTCTTTTGGTTTTGTTAACTCTTTCCTTTGCTGTGCAAAAGCTTTTGATCTTGATGAAGTCCCAATAGTTCATTTTGCCCTTGCTTCCCTTGCCTTTACCAATGTTCCTAGGAAGATGTTGCTGCGGCTGAGGTCGAAGAGGTTGCGGCCTGCATTCTCCTCAAGGATTTTGATGGATTCCTTCCTCACATTGAGGTCCTTCATACATTTTGAGTCTATACACACTATACATTTTCGTGTGTGGTGTAAGGAAGTGGTCCAAATTCATTTTTCCGCATGTGGCTGTCCAATTTTCCCAGCACCATTTATTGAAGAGGCTGTCTTTTTTCCATTGGACATTCTTTCCTGCTTTGTCGAAGATTAGTTGACCATAGAGTTGAGGGTCTATTTCTGGGCTCTCTATTCTGTTCCATTGATCTATGTGTCTGTTTTTGTGCCAGTACCATGCTGTCTTGATGATGACAGCTTTGTAATAGAGCTTGAAGTCCGGAATTGTGATGCCACCAACTTTGCCTTTCTTTTTCAATATTCCTTTGGCTATTCGAGGTCTTTTCTGGTTCCATATAAATTTTAGGATTATTTGTTCCATTTCTTTGAAAAAAATGGATGGTATTTTGATAGGGATTGAATTAAATGTGTAGATTGCTTTAGGTAGCGTAGACATTTTCACAATATTTATTCTTCCAATCCAGGAGCATGGAACATTTTTCCATTTCTTTGTGTCTTCCTCAATTTCTATCATAAGTACTTTATAGTTTTCTGCATATAGATTCTTAGCCTCTTTGGTTAGGTTTATTCCTAGGTATCTTATAGTTTTGGGTGCAATTGTAAATGAGATTGACTCCTTAATTTCTCTTTCTTCTGTCTTGTTGTTGGTGTAGAGAAATGCAACTGATTTCTGTGCATTGATTTTATATCCTGACACTTAACTGAATTCCTGTACAAGTTCTAGCAGTTTTGGAGTGGAGTCTTTTGGGTTTTCCACATATAGTATCATATCATCTGCGAAGAGTGATAGTTTGACTTCTTCTTTGCTGATTTGGATGCCTTTAATTTCTTTTTGTTGTCTGATTGCTGAGGCTAGGACTTCTAGTACTATGTTGAATAGCAGTGGTGATAATAGACATCCCTGCCGTGTTCCTGACCTTAACGGAAAAGCTTTCAGTTTCTCTCCTTTGAGAATGATATTTGCAGTGGGTTTTTCATAGATGGCTTTGATAATAATGAGGTATGTGCCTTCTATCCCTACACTTTGAAGAGTTTTGATCAGGAAGGGATGCTGTACTTTGTCAAATGCTTTTTCAGCATCTATTGAGAGTATCATATAGTTCTTGTTCTTTCTTTGATTAATGTGTTGTATCACATTGATTGATTTGCGGATGTTGAACCAACCCTGCAGCCCTGGAATAAATCCCACTTGATCGTGGTGAATGATCCTTTTAATGTACTGTTGAATCCTATTGGCTAGTATTTTGGTGAGAATTTTTGCATCTGTGTTCATCAAGGATATTGGTCTATAGTTCTCTTTTTTGGTGGGATCCTTGTCTGGTTTTGGGATCAAGGTGATGCTGGCCTCATAAAATGAGTTTGGAAGTTTTCCTTCCATTTCTAGTTTTTGGAACAGTTTCAGGAGAATAGGAATTAGTTCTTCTTTAAATGTTTGGTAGAATTCCCCTGGGAAGCCGTCTGGCCCTGGGCTTTTGTTTGTTTGGAGATTTTGGATGACTGTTTCAATCTCCTTACTGGTTATGGGCCTGTTCAGGTTTTCTGTTTCTTCCTGGTTCAGTTGTGGTAGTTTATATGTCTCTAGGAATGCATCCATTTCTTCCAGATTGTCAAATTTGTTGGCGTAGAGTTGCTCATAGTATGTTCTTATAATTGACTGTATTTCTTTGGTGTTAGTTGTGATCTCTCCTCTTTCATTCATGATTTTATTTCTTTGGGTCCTTTCTCTTTTTTTTTTTTTTTTTTTTTGATAAGTCTGGCCAGGGGTTTATCAATCTTATTGAATCTTTCAAAGAACCAGCTCCTAGTTTCATTGATTTGTTCTACTGTTTTTTTGGTTTCTATTTCATTGATTTCTGCTCTGATCTTTATGATTTCTCTTCTCCTGCTGGGTTTAGGGTTTCTCTCTTGTTCTTTCTCCAGCTCCTTCAGGTGTAGGGTTAGGTTGTATACTTGAGACCCTTCTTGTTTCTTGAGAAAGGCTTTCACTGCTATATATTTTCCTCTCAGGACTGCCTTTGTTGTGTCCCACAGATTTTGAACCATTGTGTTTTCATTATCATTTGTTTCTATGAATTTTTTCAATTCTTCTTTAATTTCTTGGTTGATCCATTCATTGTTTAGAAGGATGCTGTTTAGTCTCCATGTATTTGGGTTCTTTCCAGCTTTCCTCTTGTGATTGAGTTCTAGCTTCAGAGCGTTGTGGTCTGAAAATATGCAGGGAATGATCCTAATCTTTTGATACCAGTTGAGACCTGATTTGTGACCCAGGATGTGATCTATTCTGGAGAATGTTCCATGTGCACTAGAGAAGAATGTGTATTCTGTTGCTTTGGGATGATATGTTCAGAATATATCTGTGATGTCCATCTGGTCCAGTGTGTCATTTAAGGCCTTTATTTCCTTGTTGATCTTTTGCTTGGATGATCTGTCCATTTCAGTGAGGGGAGTGTTCAAGTCCCCTACTATTATTGTATTATTATTGATGTGTTTCTTTTATTTTTTTTATTAATTGGTTGATATAGTTGGCTGCTCCCACGTTAGGGGCATAGATATTTGAAATTGTTAGATCTTCTTGTTGGACAGACCCTTTGAGTATGATATAGTGTCCTTCCTCATCTCTTATTATAGTCTTTGGCTTATAATCTAATTGATCTGATATAAGGATTGCCACCCTAGCTTTCTTCTGATGCCCATTAGCATGGTAAATTGTTTTCCACCCCCTCACTTTAAATCTGGAGGTGTTTCGCGTCTAAAATGAGTTTCTTGTAGGCAACATATTGATGGGTTTTGTTTTTTTATCCATTCTGATACCCTGTGTCTTTTGATTGGGGCATTTAGCCCATTAACATTCAGGGTAACTACTGAGAGATATGAATTTAGTGCCATTATTAGCCTGTAAGGTGACTGTTACTGTATATTTTCTCTGTATCTTTCTGATCTACTACTTTTAGGCTCTCTCTTTGCTTAGAGGACCCCTTTCAATATTTCCTGTAGAGCTGGTTTGGTGTTTGCAAATTCTTTCAGTTTTTGTTTGTCCTGGAAGCTTTTTATCTCTCCTTCTATTTTCAATGATAGCCTAGCTGGATAGAGTATTCTTGGCTGCATGTTTTTCTCGTTTAGTGCTCTGAATATATCATGCCAACTCTTTCTGGCCTGCCAGGTCTCTGTGGATAAGTTTGCTGCCAATCTAATATTTTTACCATTGTATATTACAGACTTCTTTTCCCGGGCTGCTTTCAGGATTTTCTCTTTGTCACTAAGACTTGTAAATTTTACTATTAGGTGACGGGGTGTGGACCTATTCTTGTTGACTTTGAGGGGATTTCTCTGCATCTCCTGGATTTTGATGCTTGTTCCCTTTGCCATATTAGGGAAATTCTCTCCAATAATTCTCTCCAATAGACCTTCTGTTCCCCTCTCTCTTTCTTCTTCTTCTGGAATCCCAATTATTCTAATGTTGTTTCATCTTATGGTGTCACTTATCTCTCGAATTCTCCCCTCGTGGTCCAGTACCTGTTTGTCCCTCTTTTGCTTAACTTCTTTATTCTGTGTCATTTGGTCTTCTATATCACTAATTCTTTCTTCTGCCTCATTCATCCTAGCAGTGAGAGCCTCCATTTTTTATTGCACCTCATTAATAGCTTTTTTGATTTCAACTTGGTTAGATTTTAGTTCTTTAATTTCTCCAGAAAGGGCTTTTATATCTCCAGAGAGGATGTCTCTAATATCCTCCTTGCCTTTTTTGAGCCTGCCTAGAATGTTCAGAATCATCATTCTGAACTCTTGATCTGACATATTACCAATGTCTGTGTTGATTAGGTCCCTAGCCTTCGGTACTGCCTCTTGTTCTTTTGTTTGTGGTGATTTTTTCCGCCTTGTCATTTTGTCCAGATAAGAGGATATGAAGGATCAAATAAAATACTAAAAGGGTGGCAAAGACTGCAGAAAAATGCGCTGTAACCAAATCAGAAGAGACCCCAAATTGTGGGGGGGTGGGAGAAGGGGATAAAAAGAGGTTCAGAAAAAAAAAAGAAAAAAATTTTAAAAATAAAGCAGAGAGAGTCAAGTATCATATGGTCTCACTTATTTGTGGAGCATAACAAATAACATGGAGGACATGGGGAGATGGAGAGGAGAGGGAGTTGAGGGAAACTGGAAGGGGAGATGAACCAGGAGAGACTATGGACTCTGAAAAACTACCAGAGGGTTTTGAAGGGGCGGGGGTGTGGGAGGTTGAGGAACCAGGTGGTGGGTAATAGGGAGGGCACGTACTGCATGGAGCACTGGGTGTGATGCCAAAACAATGAACACTGTTATGCTGTAAATAAACAAATAAACAAAAAAAAAGAAAGAAAAAATATATATTTTAGATAAACTAATCAAAAAACTTAAAAAAGAAAAGGGTAAAAGTTTTAAAGAATTTAGCAGAAGAAGAAAAAAAAAAGAAAAAAAAATTTGAAAAAAAAAATTGAATTAACCGCAAGACTAAAGAATCATGGGGAGAAAGCCATGAGTTCTGTGCTTTGCTTTCTCCTCCTCTGGAATTATGCTGCTGTCTTAGATATTGAACCTGTTTTCCTTGATAGATGAACTTCGTCCTGGCAGGATATTTTGTTGATCTTCTGCGGGAGAGGCCTGTTGTAGTGACTCTCAAGTGTCCTTCCCGGAGGCGGAATTGCACCGCCCTTACCGGGGCGGGACTAAGTAATTGGCTCCGGTTCACTTTTGGGAGCTTCTGTTCCCTGAACTCTTTCCGTAGAGTTCCGGAGGACGGGAATGAAAATGGCGGCCTCCTAGTCTTCGGCCCGGAGGAGCCGAGAGCCCGGGGCCCCACTCCTCAGTGCGCCCCCAGAGGACAGCACCCAATCACTCCCGTATCCCCAGCCTCCAGTAGCACTCCAGTCTCACCCAGCCCGCGTCCAGTTCAAGGTAACCCCGAGCTAAGAGTTCAGTGCTTGGCTCTGTCTCTGTAGCCGGCTTCTCCGTTCTAACCCCTGCGAGCTCTGCGACACTCCGATACCCCTGATCCTTCTGTGATCCTGCAGGACCTGGGGCCATGCTGACCCCATGTGGGCTTCACCCCGGTTTAGCCTCTGGAGCAATGTCCCTCAGTGGAACAGACTTTTAAAAGTCCTGATTTTGTGCTCCGTTGCTCCGCCGCTTGCCGGGAGCCGACCCCTCCCCCGCGGTCTATCTTCCCGTCGTTTTAGATTCACTTCCCCGCCAGTCCTACCTTTCAGAAAGTGGTTGATTTTCTGTTTTTAGAATTGCTGTTCTTCTTTTCTTCAATCTCCCGTTGGATTTGTAGGTGTTTGCAATGTTTAGATAAGCTACCGAGCTGATCTCCTGCTACCTGATGTAGTCTCAGCCTGCTACTTCTCCGCCATCTGACTCCTCCCCCCATTTCCTATATTTCTAATGTTCTCTCCAGAGTTTTTACTTTGGCAGTTTTCTTCTATCCCTATAGAATCTCACTAGAAAAATTTGTTTGTTTTTATTTTATGGAGTAAATTTTACTTGAGATTCTTCCTGTCTTAATTAATTTGAGACCTTGAAAAGACAAGAAATAACAAATTGTTCTCAAGTACCCCATATTTGAAAATATAGCTCTGGACCACTTATTTAAAATAGGCAATTTTGTGGTCAAAAAATTAATTTAAGCCATTCATTTGTCAGCTTCTTGAGGGGTATAAAAGTGTTGAGGTTGAAGAGTAAAATAGAGAGTTTCTTTGGTGAGACCCATTGGAATGCTGTTGGATTCCCTCTACTTAATGGAAGAGGGTAAGGGTCAGCTTCTCCTTACCATAATCATCCAGTGCCTAAAATTTGTCTAATCAAGTCTGCAGGAACAGATGCACATGTTGAATTCCTGAGATATTTCAAGACTAGAACTAGTGTCAGTATAGACTAGCAGCCTACATTGAAAGCCTCTGTGATTTCGGCCCCAACTGGGGGAGAGGTGGAGCTCTGCAGCTGAATAAAAGCTAGAATTCAAGACTAGTCACTGTATGTAGTGCACTGAGACTAATCTTGAAACTACAAAATGGCCAGAAGGATTTTTTACTATTAAAGAATCATCTGGAGAGGGATTTGTTGGTGATTTCATCTAATGGGCAGGAAGTGGTTTACTCTGAGAGGATTTTTTTTTTTTTTTAGATTTTATTCATTCATTTGACAGAGAGAGAGACAGAGACCACAAGTAGGCAGAGAGGCAGGCAGAGATTGGGCGGAAGCAGGCTCCCCACTGAGCAGATAGCCCAATGCGGGGCTTGATCTCAGGACCCTGAGATCATGACCTAAGCCAAAGGCAGAAGCTCAACCCACTCAAACCAACCTGAGTCACCCAGGCACCCCAAACTATGAGAGTTTTATGAAACAGGGAAAAAAAATAAAGTTCGGGTTTGTTTGTTTGTTAATAACGATGTCTGACATACTGATGTGAATGACTACACTGATAAGTCAGCACTCCATCTTCAGCCCTCTTCTCTCTTAAGACTCATAATTCTAGCTCCCTGTGGAATCTTAACCTGTTAGTCTCTGTATTTACAGACACCTTAACCTAGCATATTCAAAATCAAATTCTTCTCCATAAAGCATGTTTATTTTCCTTTATTCTCTCTCAGTAATAAGAACATTAAAATCTATCCAGCCAAATTAGTATGACTCCTACTTGTGCCATATTCCTGACATTCAATTCAAGTACTTCTTTTCTGCCTCCTGAACAAATTTTACTTCTCTTTCTTCTCCCTTCCAATGCACTGGCTGAATCTATCCATCAACATTATTTGTCTACACTTGTGAAATATTCCCTTATCTGTCTCTCTACCTTTAATCAAATCATAGTTTAATTTATCTTCCAAATCACCTCTCTAGTTCCATCTTTTTAAAAACAAATGTGATTATTTTTGCCTATACATTTTACACAAGATCTTTCCACAATTAAAATTCTTTCTTCTGCTGGAGAACTCTTAAAATCATTTATCAAGTCATCATCAGTTTCTGTGTGATGCATATGGTAAGTCCCCAACTTTTTTTTTCTCAATCACATCACCTTTTTTTAATGAATAGCTATTATAACATGATTCACACTGAATTGTGATTACCTGTTATTACTACCCCTTCTCTTTCCAGAGGGTGAACTCCTTAAGTATAGGAATCATTTTTCAATTTTTTTTTTTTTTGTTCCAACTTCTGGTTGTTAGATGAATGAACCCAATGATGAGCTCCCACATGTAGTGCTAGACATTCTTACCCTACTTTTTGCTTAAACTAGGGTTAATCCTAAAAACTGGAGGTAAAGTTGAGCTGTTATATTTGTTCCATTTGACACCTGTTAGGAATGGGTAGGTGAGAGAGATGAAGGAGGCAAGGGCTAGAAACCAGACTGAATAATAGGCACTGGGATTCACCAAAACTAAAAGCCATTCGTTCATTTCAGTTTTGTTTTTCTGTTTCTTATTTTATCCTTTGGGTACTTAAAACTAGAGTTATTAGTTTAACACATTATTATGTAATCATTATAATTCACCATTGTTCATTTGAGTATTGAAATATTCTTGCTGTTCATTAATATAAATATTTGGCATTATAATCTTGTTGCTTTACTTTAGTGTTCATTCGGTTCTTGACAATACTCAGAATGAAGGGTTACATGAATGTTCAATAAGACTAAACAGCTGGGTTGGACTGAGAAGCTGAAAGCAGTTACCTCTAGAAACTGAGCATGTACTGCAACCATGCTAAGATCCACCACAAAATGCAACGATTCTGCTTATTATCCAAACACAAGTGTAATAGCTTTTTGCAGTAAATTTTATAGTGTTCATTTTGGATATCTCTATAAAGAAATTGATTTGTGTATTTGCTAGAGGTGACATCTAGGAATGAAGTACTGTATTTGGAGCAAGACAGAGCAAGGAAGTAACTTTCTGTATATCTATATTTATTGATGTATTTCACACTTAAATAGTTTTAATGAATATATGGATCGCTGATTAAACATCCCCATCAGTAGGGATTATCTGGTAATATAATTCCTGATGTGTGATTAGATTATAATTTCTATGAATTTCATTCAGAATTTATAAATTTCATCTTATATCCTAAAAGAAAGGGTATCTCCTCTTGGGTATTACTGATCCTTTCTTAGGTATTACAATTTTCTGTTTGCTAATTTTCTGTAACTGCAATCACAGTTATCTTTCTTGCCTACTCAGTATATGTGACTTGTTTTTCATCATTGCAGAGACCCTTTTCTTACTACCACTCCTCTTTCAAAGGATTACCTAGAGGAACATGAATAGCATGACATTTATAGTTCAAGATGTCAACACAATTAGTTCTGTTTGCCTGATTAACTTGAGAATAAAGTAACTATACTAGAATGACCCATATTAGTCAACATTCAAAATTTTTTTAGGTTTAATAACTAACGTGAGTCCTAGCTTTTCATTAAGTACCCTCTCATTTCTGTATCTTCACCTCTTTCTCTCTACCAATCTCCATTCCCTATTGTCCCTTAGTTCTGTTTTTTCTACCAAATACACACACACACACACACACACACACACACACACACACAACCACCATATTCACAAGATTATCATGTCTAGGGACACTTGCACAACAGTGCCTAATAAAATTTAGCAGCAGAGATAATTAAAATTAATAATTTGAAAATTACCAGCTGTAGAAGATAAAATGAACTGATATGAAGAGAAGTCAAAATACTCTAAGAGGTGAAATACTATTTAGAAGGGACCTGCCAATGGGACACTTGAGTTGCTCAGTCGGTAAGTGTTTGCCTTCTGTTTAGGTCATGATCCCAGACCCTGGGATGGAGACCCCTGTCAGGCTCCATTCTCAGTGGGGAGCCTGCTTCTCCCTCTCCCACTCCCTCTGCTATGTTCCCTCTCTAGCTCTCACTCTGTGTCAAATACATAAATAAAGTCTTAAAAAAAAAAAAAAAGAAAGAAAAGCCCTGTCAAGAAGATACTTATGACACTATTCTACAAAGCCTTTCTTTTTACAACATTAAATATTTTAATGTGTGCCTTACTGATTCAATTCCAGTTATTATGGTTTATGTTGCCCTTAAGTCAAAGCTGTGAAGAAGGATAAAATAATCTTTGACATTTTCCATTCTGTACTCTGTGATCCTCTGATGGTGTAATACTTTCTACCACTTTCCACTCTTACCCATTATTGTCTAGATTTTTGCTTTTTGTACCTGAACTATGCATGGCCTTATATACTGTAAAATTTAGCTCCTGCTAAAATTAGAGTGTTTCACTCTTCCTTTCATTTACCTTCTAATAGTTTAAGTGCTTAATCTAAATAAATCAGGAATCTCCAACACAAGTAAATACTGTAGAAAACTATGTAATGCTATAAGGTAAAGTGATAAAGATATAGGACAACTATGAATGGTGAGGACTGAGGCAAACTGGAGGCATCAGCCATGCCTAAAATGGAAAGCCATTATTCAGCAATGGCCTAATGGTGTTGTGTGGAAGTGACTACCTAGTGTTATAAGAACTTTAGTTGTGTTATTGTTGCTGTTTGTTTGTTTCAAAGAAAAGCCAGAAATGTGGGTTTTCATGTAAAAATTCCAAATTTGAAATACTGTGCATGTGTAAAACAGAATATATGTGTGCACAGAATTTGTAGTATGTCACTGGGTTAAGATTTCTGTGATAAATGATTTTCAAATAAAGAGATAATGGTTAACAGTTGCTTAATCATTCTCTGCAGAGATACTCAGTTTAGTGAGAGGGACTAACACTTTAAAATAATTATAGCTTTGCAATGAGTAATAAAATTGTAGATGTGAAGTACCAAGGAAGCCCAGAAATGAGGGAAGGAGATACTTACCCACAGAGAATGTTCCAGGGAGTGCATTCTAGAGGAGGTGAATCTAGATTAACAGATGTTTACAAGGGACCAAAAGATAAAAGGTGTGTCAATCAGAGAGTTGCACGTTGGAAGAGACAGAGGCAAGAGAGCACTGAGTGCTTAAGGAAAGAAATTATTTGAGCTTCTTTACCCAAAAAAGTGCGATTGAAAATTCCAGATGTGATATTTGGCTTCTGAGGGAGATTATTGTGGGCAGGAGGGCCTTTTGGATTCTTCTTAATAATTTCAAAACATAAACCCTTCCCTATTTTTTTCTGTCCCACACCAGGAGATTTTGATAGGGCCTTTCTGCAACTTTAGATCAAAGGACACTCATCACATAGTTTTATAAGAAATTTTATGGTCATGGAAGTTAAATATTTACATGTGGAAGATGGTAAGGTTACTCTTAGCAGATATCTTATTAAAAGATGTGTTGCTTATGATTCCAACATTTCTACTGTTTTAAAAGTTTATCTATCTGCCTTGCAAATGCAAGTGAGGCCATTGAGCATCTGGTTATCTCAGTCACAGGGTACATACATCTGTGCATGCAAATTGGAATCCCTTCAAAGTCTTCATTGAAAAACTCTTCACATTGATAAATGGTTCATTCTCCCTGAAGAACTTACTGCAGAGGTTAAGACTATCAATAGAAATACCCAGATGAAATTGTCTCATATCATGTACCATATCAGGAATAGTATATACAAGTAAAAAATATCGTGAAAATAACTAGTACAGGTGGACTCTACATAGGTAATACAGCAAGAGTGCAGAGATACAAGAATGGAGAAATAAATATGAATAGGTATTTTGAACAAAACTTTTTTGGTTATAAAAGGTTTTATATTAACATATTCAAAAATTATATATATATATACACACACACACAAACCTATTCACATTCAAAGAAGCTTTTGTTAGAATGTATAAACATGTCACTAAGAAAAACAAGATTTATCTTTCATCTGTGGCATCAGATGGTATGTTTGCAGTTAGTTTTTTGGTTTTATTTAAAAATTACTGTTGTTTAGTGATTTGAAAGTTGTTCGCAGGGACACTGTGTCACACACATTTTATGAAGGTTAACTTTAAGTAATGATATTGACCTAGATATATCATATACATAAGAAATTCCAGTTTTAGTTCACCTACTTGCTATCCTGTCTCTTCTACTATGTTTCTATATTATTAATGTGCTATGAATGTGCTAATTTAGCCAGTGTACTTCCATTTTGTTTGGATCCTTAATAATATTTTCAGCTTATAGATTGATTCAGTATTCCCATTCTTGACCAAATCTAAGAATGCTGATCAATATTTGCTGAACAGAACAGAGTGTACAGCACCAGATAAGAGGGACACATGCATACTCACTGATGTTTCTCTGCATTGAAAAATATTTTAAGGTGTCCAGTGATTTGTATTTGTGGGAATGTGTCCCTTGGGTTATGATGGTATAAACAATTATGACCTTTTAAAGACAAAGTCCTAACACTAAATGGTTTCAGCTGGATTGTGATAGAAAGAAAGTGACAGTACCACCATTCTGGAGGAGAAAAATGTTAGTTGATTTAAATGGTGGTGGTTTGAATTATATCAACATTTCTAGAGGAAATATTTGTGAGTCAGCTTCTTTTAAGCTTTATTTTTACTTATGTTCTTGGATGAGGATGAGGTGGGCACACTTATGTGACCGATAGTAAGGAACTGCTTGGCGATTATTTTATCTATTATTACAGGATTGCTTCATTTGTTGAATTCCATAGTTTTTATTTATGCACAAATGTCAAGGTCAGGAGAAAATTAAAGAAACTAAAAGAGAAAAAGATCAAAGATCAGATGTCTAAAGTGAAATAGAGATGATGCTGCATCATATTCAGTGTACTGGACTAGGGCAGGGGGAAGAAAATCACATTTCCTTGGTATCCTTCATCTCAGCCAAGACAAACACTCTACTTTAGAAAATTAATAAAAGAGTGGTTACATTAATTTTTTTCCTGAGAATCTTTAACATCATCAGAGTGACTTTTCCTTCCAGAGTAAATTGAAACGAAATTTAAGTGGATTTAATGTAAAACGTAAGAGACAGAGAATAATGTAGTTTGAGTTTCATTTTTGCAAATATAAGGTGTCCCTTCCTCTTTTAATTCCTAAATAAGACATATGAATGAATCCCAGATATAGCCAGATAGATGAAATTCTTTCCCCACCAACCGATTTCCAAGGCAATCAAGGACTACTCGTTAACTGGGTGGCTCAGTGGGTTAAAGCCTCTGCCTTCGGCTCAGGTCATGATCCCAGGTTCTGGGATCGAGCCCTGCATAGGGCTCTCTGCTCAGCGGGGAGCCTGCTTCCTCCTCTCTCTCGGCCTGCTTCTCTGCCTACTTGTGGTCTCTGTCTGTCAAATAAATAAATAAAATCTTAAAAAAAAATCTAATTCTGTGCATTTCTGTCATTTTAGCTTTTGCATCCTAAATTTAATACTCTAGTTCAATGTTTATAGT
This sequence comes from Meles meles, assembly GCF_922984935.1. NCBI lineage: Eukaryota > Metazoa > Chordata > Mammalia > Carnivora > Mustelidae > Meles > Meles meles. Next base: position 61,780,468 of record NC_060068.1, on the reverse strand, counting down.
TTTATGCCTGTGCGTTTTGGTTTTGAGAGTATATATACAGATAAGGAAATGGAGGGGTGAGAACTTTGAATACTGACTATTCTAAATTTAAAGTACAAGTTGTATTTTAAATAGATCTGAAACTGTTTTGTGAGGTGGGTTGTAGTCACAGGTAGTACTATTCAAATTGGGAAAGACCTGACTCTATACCTGGAGTTGAAACTTAGGCAAGTAATTATAAAGGTAATCATTTAGAATGAGACTATGTGCCAAAGTTCATAGTTATTTTAATTTCAAGGTCAAAGTCACTTTAGTCACGTAGCATGTTTTTAACAAAATTGAGTGGGTAGCATATGATAAATGGAATAAATATTTACTTATAAATCTCTATGATGAGACTTAAGTTGTGGGGTAATTCTTGAGCACCTGTGTATTTTCTCAGGATGTGATGGAATAACCTCTTTGTCTTGCTGAAGATCTTGTGATAAAAGTACATAGGTTTAGGTAGAAATTAAGGAAAGGAAGAGGTAGTTGTATCATTCTTAGAAAGGTTAAATGGTTTGACCTCTCCAGCATTTACAAATGAAACCTTTGTGACCCAGCATCACTAAAAATAAACAAGTATCTTGAAGAAAGTGATGTGAGGAACAAATGACCTGCGAGAAATCCTGATCTGAGCTATTTTAATTTATTTACTTGTCTCCCTAGGCACTTATTTTAGAAAAGAGCTCTATTTATTTATGTATAAGGTGTCAGAAATAAGACCTTACTTTTTTAGTCTGAAAGATGATTTTTAATAATACATCTAACACAGTCAGCCTCTTTTAAAAGAGTTAAGTTCTTCCAAGATATATAAAACCTTTGAAAAAGGAGAAAATGACATATGGAGAAAGTGTTCTTTTTTGCACTCATTTCCAAGAATTACTATTTTTAAAAGTAGTAATTTTTAAACTCTAGCATGTACCAGATATAATGGAGGGGCTAGATACAACACAAATTGCTCAATCTTAACTTCAGAGTTCCTAAGTAGTAGATTTGAAATGGAGATCCCAAATTTTCATTTTTCATGGGTTCCCCAGATATTGCTTCTGCTACTGAAGCATATTTTTAGAAATACTACAACAGAGTAACATCATTTTAAGGCAGGTTAACTTTATGATAGAGTCATAGGATTATTTATGTTCACTTTCTGTAATTTTAGAAAGGGGATCTATGACCACAGTGGAGACTACAAGGAATATATTATCATTTACTGATTGCTTTGCTCACACAAATATATATGCACATGCTGTTCAATGGGGAAAATATTCATTTTCTGGAAGGCGAAATATCTAGGGTTTAGTCCTCCTTAATTGTTTGGAAAAAATTATTGGAAAAATTAGCCAATTACTCTCTTTCTCAAATGCCCCAGTATTAAAGTGGAAATAGCAATACTTTACCTGGTTTGAAGCACAAATCTTAGAGAAGGAATATCTTGACATTTGTCAGGTCTGTAATCTACATGATATAAGTAACATTTACTCTCTTGATGATTTGTAGATATAATTTGTAGATAAATTATAGCATTTTTCCACTTGATAAAATCCATAAATAATGAACATTGTGGCCAAATAGTTGAGACTGAACTATTAAAATTTGCTCTTCCTTAAGTTCTACAACCTACTTCTGGTTTTTGATTCTGAGATTATTCCTTCTATACTTTAGGGGATGCTTTGTAATTATAATAACTTAGAGGTCAAAAAACAAATATTAATCATACTCACTTCTCTCTTCATTTTATAAACTTGATTCCTCTAACTTTGCCTCCACTATTATCCCTGTTTTTATCACCTTAAATTTTATATCTTTTTGAAAACACCCACACACCTTCTCCTAGTTGTTGTCTTTCCTCAAGCTATGGCACACAGCACTGCATTCAACATCCTAATTTAGATGAATTATATTTTATTAGAGGATAAAAACATGTTTACTGGTTAATTTTTCTTTGAACTGCTTTCCCAACAATTCTCATAGCTCTGTTTGCCTCACATTCTCCAGACATTATTTTTGGGAATGATTCTACATGAGGATACCTTTTTGTGTGTGCGTTTGTATGTGTCTGTGCATGGGTGTGTAATTTCTGTTTGTTAAATGCATTATATTGTACTAGTTCACTCAGATACCTAGCTTCTATTCTTCTGCCAACTGATACATATGGCTCAGTTTTAGTTTATACTCCTCCACTAGACATGTCATTTTGTTTAAATATTTGTACTCTTTGAAAGTCTTGAAGTTTCTGTAGTTGATTTTCTTTCAACTCATTATAAAGATGTTCAGGTAGTTCCTGGCAGATCATCAGGTAGGTGATACTTTGTGTAGTAGCTATGGTTCTCCGGAGAAATGGAACTGAGAGGGCGAGAAGGAGTGGCAAAGAGAGTGGGAGAGGGAGAAGGAAAGGGAAAAGGGGGGAGGGGGGGAAGAGATTATAAGCAATTCATTTTGTGATTATGGAGACTGCAAAGTCCAAAATCTCTAGAACTGATGTGCCATTTTGAGACAGAAGGGTGGCAAGCTGCTATATAACCAGGAAGAGCTAAGACTACAACTGGAGGGCTGTCAGGCAGGAGAATTGTTTCTTACAGAAAGCCATGCTCTTGCTCTATTAAGGCCTTCAACTAATCAGATGAGGCCCAACCACATAATGGAAGGCAGTCTGTTTCACTAAGTCTACTGATTTAAATGTTAATCTCATTTGAACACATAAAAGGTTTTAAGAGAGGAAGGAAAATGGCAGCAGAATAGCAGGATCCTAGGCTCACCTCATCCCATGAACACAACTAGATAACTATCATTGAATCATCCTAAATAACCCAGAAATGATCTGAAGACTGGCAGAACAGACTCCACAACTAAAGGGAGAGAAGAGGCTACATCAAAGAAGGCAGGGAGTGCTGAGATGAGGTTGAAGGGAGAAACAGATTGTGGGTGCTGCAAAGGGGAAGAAGCTGTGGTTGCAGAGAAGGGTAAGAGAGAGGAGCACACAGGGGAATGCACAAGGAGACATTTCCCCAAAGCCATTGGCTTAAAAAATAAAAGGGGCTGAATTTCATGACCTGTTGCAACCAGGAAGATTTAAAGCCTGGGGTTCGAAAGTCAGCCGATTTGGCTGGGACAGTCTGGAGGGCACTGCGGTGCTCTTAGAGAAAAGGCAGGCAAACAGTATGGGGGCAGACAGCATGAACACAGGGATCTGAAAAGTGCCTGGAGCACACAGTGAGGTAATTATTCTCTCTTCTCAGGCAAATGCTTAACCTACTGAGCCATCCAGGTGCCCCCTAGTGGAGAATTTAAAGCAACAATCATAATGATATTCGCTGGGCTTCAGAAAAGAATGAAAGACATCAGTAAGACCCTTACTGCAGAGATATAAGAGTTAAAAAAAGAATCATTCAGAGATGAAGAATGCAATAAATGTGATTAGGAACAGGCTTAATGCAGTGAACACCAGGCTAGAAGAAACATGGGAACATATTAGTGACCTAGAAGACAGAGTAATGGAAATTAACAAAGCTGAACAAAAGAGAGACAGAAGAAGGATGCAACACGAGAATAGACTTAAGGAACTCAGTGACTCCATCAAATGTAATAACATTCGTATTATAGGAGTCCCAGAAGAAGAAGAGAGAGAAAGGAGACAAAATTTATTTGAGGAAATAATAGCTGAAAACTTACCTAATCTAGAGAAGGAAACAGACATTCAGATCCAAGAGACACAGAAAGCACCTATCAAAATCAATAAAAAAGCAGGCCAATACCAAGACATATTGTAATTCAATTTGTGCAATATAGTGATAAAGAAAAATTCTTAAAAGCAGCAAGACAAAAGAAGTTCTTAACTTACAAGGGAGAACCTCTAAGGCTAGCTGGAGATTTCTCAACAGAAACTTGGTAAGCCTGAAGGGAATGACATGATAGAGTCAAAGTGCTGAAAAGGAAAGATCTGCAGCTAAGAATACTCTATCCAGGAAGGCTGTCATTCAGAATAGAAGAACAGATAAAGAGTTTCCCAGACAAATAAAAGCTAAAGGAGTTTGTGACCACTAAACCAGGCCTGCAAGAAATATTAAAGGGGACTCTTTGCATGGGAAGGAGAGACCAAAAGTGACAAAGATAAGAAAGGATCAGAGAAAATCCAGAAACAAAGACAAAATGAATAATAAAATGGTACTAAACACATATCTATAAATAATTACTCTGGGGCACCTGGGTTGCTCATTTGGTTAAGCATATGACTCTTGATTTCAGCTTAGGTCATGATCTCAGTGTTGTGAGATTGAGCCCCACATCAGACTCTATGCTGGATGTGGAGCCTGCTTAAAATTCTTTCCCTTGCCCTTTGCCTCACCCCCCCCACTATCTAAAAATAAATAAATAAAAAATAACAACAACAACTTTGTAAATGGACTAAACGCTCCCCTCAAAAGACATAGGGTGTTGGAATGGATAAAAGACAATACCCATCTATATGCTGTCTACAAGAGACTCACTTTAGACCTAAAGATAATCTTCAAATTGAAAGTGAGGGGATAGAGAAACATTTGTCATGCAAATAGATGTAAAAAGAAACCCAGAGTTGCAATACTTATATCAGAAAAAGTGAACTTTAAAACAAAGACTCCAACAAGATACAAAGAAGGACACTATATAATCAGTGTGGGGGAAGAGGAGACAATCCGACAAGGAGACCTAACAATTATAAATATTTATACACCCAATATGGCATCATTCAAATATATATATTTCATTTATTTGAGAAGAGAGAGTGAGCAAGAGAGCATGAGTGGGGAGAGGGACAGAGGCAGAGGGAGTGGGAGAAGCAGACTCCCCACCGAACAGAAAGCCTGATGCAGGGCTTTATCCCAGGCTGCTAGGATTGGGACACCAAGCCGAAGGCAGATTTTTTAACTGGCTGACCCACCCAGACACCCCAAGAACACTCAAATAATTAAGGCATTTATTAGCAAACATAAAGAAACTCATTGATAATAATACAATACTATCAAGGGACTTTAACACTCCACTTATATCAAAGGACAGTTCGTCTAAGCAGAAAATCAACAAAGAAACAGTGGCTTTGAATGACACTGGATCAGATGGACTTCACAGATATATTCAGAATATGCTATCCTAAAACAGCAGAATTCACATTCCTTCAAAGTATACTTGGGGCATTCTCTAGAAAAGATCACATAGGAGGTCACAAATCAGGCCTCAACAAGTACAAAAAGTTTGCAGTCATACCATTCATCTTTTCAGACCACAATACAATGAAACTAGAATCAACCACAAGAGAAAACTGGCAAAGACCATAAATACATGGAGGGTAAACAACATGTTACTAAACAATGAATGGGTCAACAAGGAAATAAAAGAAGAAATGAAAAAAAAATACATGGAGACAAATGAAAATGAAAACACAATGGTCCAAACCTTTGGGATGGAGTAAAACGAGTCTTAGGAGGGAAGTATATAGCAATACAGGCTTACCTCAAGAAGCAAGAGAAATCTCAAATAAATGACCTAAACTTACACCTAGAGGAGGTAGAAAAAGAACAACAAATGAAACCTAAACCCAGCAGAAGGAGGGAAATAATAAAGATTAGAGCAGAAATAAATGATGCAGAAACTAAACAATAAAACAGATTAATGAAACCAGGAGCTGGTTCTTTGAAAAAATTAATAAAACTGATAAACCTTAACCAGACTTCAAAAAGAAAAGAGAAAGGACCAAAATAAATTAAATCACAAATGAGAAAGGAGAAAAGCAACCAGCACTAGAGAAATACAAACAATTGTACAAGAATATTATGACAAGTTATATGCCTCAAAAGTGGACAGTTTGGAAGGTATGGATAAATTCCTAGAAACATGTAAATTACCAAAACTGAAACAAGAAGAAATAGAAAGCTTGAACTGACTGATAGCCAGCAAAGAAACTGAATCAGTAATCAAATTTAAAAATCTCCCCCCAAAAAAGTCAGGACCAGATGGCTTCCCAGGGGAATTCTACCAAACATTTACAGAACAGTTATAACCTATTTTTATTGAACTATCTCAAAAAATGGAAGAGGAAGGAAAACTTCCAAATCCATTCTCTGAGCCCAGCACTTCCCTAATACCAAAACCAGATAAAGACACCACTACATGAGTTCTCTCATGTAGTGGTGTCTTTATCTGGTTTTGGTATTAGGGAAGTGCTGGGCTCAGAAATGGATTAAGGACCTAAATGTGAGACCTATAACCATAAATATCCTAGGAAGGAACACAGACAGTAGCTTTTTATCATTAGCTGTAGCAACTTTTTTCTGATATGTCTCCTGAGGTGAGGGAAACAAAAGCAAAATAAACTCTTGGGGGTACAGCAAAATAAAAAGCTTCTGCATAGTGAAGGAAACAATCAACAAAACTAAAAGGCAACCTATAGAATGGGAGAAGATATATGCAAATGATACGTCTGATAAAGGATTAGTATCCAAAGTACATAAAGAACTTATTAAACATCCCCAAAATGAATAATCCCATTAAAAATGGGCAGAAGACATGAGTAGAATTTTTACAAAGAGAAATACAGATGGCCAACAGGCTCTTGAAAAGATGCTCAACATCACTCATCATCAGGGTAATGCAAATCAAAACTTCAGTGAGATGTCACTTCACACCTGTCAGAATGGCTAAAATCAGTACAACACAAGAAACAACAGGTGTTTGTGAGGGTGTTGAGAAAAGGGAACACTCTTATGCTATTGGTGGGAATGAAAACTTTTGCAGCCACTCTGCAAAACAGTGTGAAGTTTCCTCAGAAAGTTAAAAAATGGGACTACCCTACAATCTGGCAATTGTACTACTTTGGTATTTTCCCAAAGAATACAAAAATATGGATTTAAAAGGATGCAATTCACCATAATGTTTATAGTAGCATTATGTACAATAGCCAAATTATGGAAAGAGCCCAAGTGTCCATCAACTGATGAATGGATAAAAAAGATGTGGCATGCATTTATTCAAATATATATATATATATATATATATATATTCATATAGGTTCATATAGATTTCATCCTTCTTTATGAGTAGTTACTCATAAAGTATGAGTATGAGTAACTACTCATAAAGAAGGATGAAATCCTACCATTTGCAACAACATGATTGGATCTATAGAGTAAAATGCTAAGCAAAATAAGTCAGACAAATTCCATATGGTTTCACTGATACATGGAGTTTAAGGAACAAAACAAAGGCAAAAGAAAATAAGGAGACATAAACCATGAAACAGATTCTAACTATAGAGATCAGTCAGAGGATTAGTGGGGTGAAGGATGGGTGAAATAGGTGAAAGGGATTAAGAGTACAGTTATCTTAAGGAACACTTAGTAATATATAGAATTGTTGAATTGCTATCTCATACACCTGAAACTAATTTAACAATGTGTAATTTAACTATACTGGAATTAAAATAAAATAATATTTAAAACAAAACAAAACAAAAACACTCTCTCAGAAATATCCAAAATGATGTTTGATCAAGTATCTATGTACCCTGTGGCCAAACCAAGTTAACATTTAAAATTAACAACTATAGAGTGGTACCTTTTCCTCAACTTAGAAATAGCTTATCTCTCTGCAGCCTTTGGTTTTTTTTTTTTTTTCCTTTTTTTTCATTTTATTTATTTTTTCAGTGTAACAGTATTCATTCTTTTTGCACAACACCCAGTGCTCCATGCAAAACGTGCCCTCCCCATTACCCACCACCTGTTCCCCCAACCTCCCACCCCTGACCCTTCAAAACCCTCAGGTTGCCCCAACCTCCCACCCCTGACCCTTCAAAACCCTCAGGTTGTTTTTCAGAGTCCATAGTCTCTTATGGTTCGCCTCCCCTCCCCAATGTCCATAGCCCGCTCCCCCTCTCCCAATCCCACCTCCCCCCAGCAACCCCCAGTTTGTTTTGTGAGATTAAGAGTCACTTATGGTTTGTCTCCCTCCCAATCCCATCTTGTTTCATTTACTCTTCTCCTATCTCCCTACCCCCCCATGTTGCTTCTCCATGTCCTCATATCAGGGAGATCATATGATAGTTGTCTTTCTCCGATTGACTTATTTCACTAAGCATGATACCCTCTAGTTCCATCCACGTCGTCGCAAATGGCATGATTTCATTTCTTTTGATGGCTGCATAGTATTCCATTGTGTATATATACCACATCTTCTTTATCCATTCATCTGTTGATGGACATCTAGGTTCTTTCCATAGTCTGGCTATTGTAGACATTGCTGCTATAAACATTCGGGTACACGTGCCCCTTCGGATCACTATGTTTGTATCTTTAGGGTAAATACCCAGTAGTGCAATTGCTGGGTCATAGGGTAGTTCTATTTTCAACATTTTGAGGAACCTCCATGCTGTTTTCCAGAGTGGTTGCACCAGCTTGCATTCCCACCAACAGTGGAGGAGGGTTCCCCTTTCTCCATATCCTCGCCAGCATCTCTCATTTCCTGACTTGTTAATTTTAGCCATTCTGACTGGTGTGAGGTGATATCTCATTGTGGTTTTGATTTGTATTTCCCTGATGCCAAGTGACGTGGAGCACTTTTTCATGTGTCTGTTGGCCATCTGGATGTCTTCTTTGCAGAAATGTCTGTTCATGTCCTCTGCCCATTTCTTGATTGGATTGTTTGTTCTTTGGGTGTTGAGTTTGCTAAGTTCCTTATAGATTTTGGATACTAGCCCTTTATCTGATATGTCGTTTGCAAATATCTTCTCCCATTCTGTCAGTTGTCTTTTGGTTTTGTTAACTGTTTCCTTTGCTGTGCAAAAGCTTTTGATCTTGATGAAATCCCAATAGTTCATTTTTGCCCTTGCTTCCCTTGCCTTTGCCGTTGTTCCTAGGAAGATGTTGCTACGGCTGAGGTCGAAGAGGTTGCTGCCTGCATTCTCCTCAAGGATTTTGATGGATTCCTTTCTCACATTGAGGTCCTTCATCCATTTGGAGTCTATTTTCGTGTGTGGTGTAAGGAAGTGGTCCAATTTCATTTTTCTGCATGTGGCCTTTGGTTTTTTTGTTTTTGTTTTTGTTTTGCTTACAAGTCACTCTTCTAAAATATTTTGATCTTTCCATTGCATGTTGATCAACCATTAACTATATAACATTGTATTATTTAAACTCTGAATAATGTACATTACCTGCTCCTTTCTTGTAAAGTTCTCTCAAATCCTAATAATAGGAACATTTTTTTCCTTAAATATCATATTTCCTTGCCACTCAATTGCTATGCATATTTCAGTGTAGAATCATTCAGTGTAGAATCATTAACTTTCATCATATTTCCATAAAGTCAGATAAGGAGGTGAGATTAGCACATTTTATCCACATTTTATCCTTTTCAGGATCATCTCTGTGTTAGAATTATAGTAGCTATTTGTACCAGTGTTCTGCCAGAGTATGGACATGGAGAACTTGTTGTGACAAGTGATTTAAGTAATGATTTTCTTTAGCCATAATAATTACATATACTTAAATTGGTTGTTAATTATATCTAGAACAGTGGTTCCTAAACAAGTCGATCATTAAAATCATGTGAGAACTTCTTAAAAATACAGAGTCACAGGCTCTACCATTTGGATATTTGTAATAGAATCTCCAGGGCTGAGGCCCCCAAATACATACTTTAAAAATATTATTCACTTAATTTTGATGGTAAACAATTGATATGGAGAATACATAGAGTTACAAAATTTTAAAAATCCCTTAATTTTTTTTTTTTTTTAGTTTTCAGGATTATTTGAAAGTAGACATTACTGGAAATAACTTTTTTTTTTCGTAATGAAAACTAAAACGAAAAATCCATTGATTCTTTTTCTTAGATCCCATTAATTCCAAGGGGCAGCCTTTTGACCGTCATTGTATTATATAGCACTAATGATTGTTGAGCCAACATCTTATTGTTGACTTACTTTTTAAAAACCTTTTATTATTTTCTTTAGAATATCGAGCAGACATTTTAGTTGGTCTTGTGTGTTGTACACCTGATTTGCCTTACTTTGTGGATTTTCTTGTTTTCCTCCTTTGGCCAATTGTACCATTAAAAATCTTATCCTACCCCCCTCACCCACAATGACCTCTCTTGCTTTGCCAGTTATCCATACAGGAATTTTGTTTGAGCACCTGGATTTCTGATCCTTGGCATACATTTTGCTTGAGCTCCTAATAAGGTGTTTTAAACAGTCTCCAGGTTTCTGGTAGATTGTTTTGTTTTGTTTCCAACTCCTTCACACTTTATTCCTACTATTCACATTTTGATGTAGGTCCCTTTTATCAAATCGAGTTAGCATGTGTTCAGTGTTTCTTGGCTTTTCTACTCTCAGCAGAATGTGAAACTTAATAATATACTGATCACTAATATATAGTGGTTTATGTAATTTCTGATTCACTTCCTGTCTTTTATGCAGAACTCAGTATATTTCCTTTCCATATGGATTCTAAAATTACTCTAAGAGCAGTTATTTATTCCCCTCCAAAATGTTTATTTCATATCTCTCTTCAAGAAAAATCCATGAATCCAGATGTGAATAATAAAAATTCTATTTGATTACCATCTGTCCTAATTTTGATTGTGCATACTTAGGGTTAATATTTTTAGTTCTCTCTCTCTCTCTCTCTCTCTCTCTATATATATATATATATTTGAACATCAGATGAATAGGATTGAAGTAATCATAAATCTCAGTTGATGGCACAGTATCTTCTTGGTGTCTTTCTTGATTAACTGATTAGCTAATCATTTCTTTTCTATCCATATTCTCTATTTTCTCCCTCCAGATAGACAATGATGCTGAGAAGTTTAATAAATATCTTTTTAATTGGTGTTTTTGCAAAGTGTGTATTATTTTATGTGTACTTTGTTTTTTGTTGTATTTGTTATATTGTAAAGAATATTTTGATAGATATGTCTTTCCTTATTAATCACTACTGGTTTTGGATAGTCTGTGTGTATATCTAACCTGTTGCTTCTAACTGGTGTATAGTATTTCACATATACATCCATCACTCTCTTCTTGCCTCCTCTCCTGGGACTGGTGATTAAATTAGCCTCCAACTCTCCAACATCATTTAAACCCGATTTATGGATCATCCACCATTAATTTCTTGATTGAAACTGATTCAAAAAAGAATATTTCCCCTCCAAATGTTTTTACAGTAAAATATTCATTTACATTAGTAGTTCCCGACCTCAGTGCTATTACCATTTTGGACTGGATAAATATTTGTTGTAAGAAGTTTTATGTATTGAAAGACATTTAGCAGTGCCCCTGGCTCTACCCATTAGATACAGTAGCATCCCCAATTATGACAATGAAAATGGCTCCACATGTTGCCAGAAGTCTCCCTGGGAAGGAGAGAGGACAAAATCACCCTCTTTTGAGAACAACTGCTGTAGATCTTCTAAATATTTGGTGGCTACTTTTGTTAAGTTTTATATATTCTTAGTTATCCATTATCACCTGTGACTCAGTGACACTATATCCTGACTTTTTCCCCCAACTTGTTCACTGCTATTTCAAAATGTCAATTGCATATGATTACTCCTTCTTGACAGTCATTCCACTTCTCCCATCTGCTTGGTTTATATAATTTTTATGTAGCCATCAGAGAAGAGAATCTTGGTTTCCCTAATGACATGGTTTTCAATGACTGGCTCACTTTATAGTGGCCTTTATATGGACTTTATATGTAACAAAGCTCTTTGTATTTTAATATACCTAAGTCAGGCCTGAGTTTAAACAGAAATTTTAGTACTCATCTTTAATTATGTCATTTCAAATTTGTAAATAAAACAAGAAAACAGTCATTACTCAATTTTAATTATAAGCTGAACTGTACAACTATTTCACAGATTTTACTTTAAATTGTTTCTGTCTCTATTAAAAGTAAAAACTAAGCAATAGTGTGGAAGACCATAGAGGAAAGGAGGGATATCCAAAGGGGGAGAAATCAAGGAGGGAGATGAACCATGATATGTTCATCTTGTTATGGAAACCAGAAACAATCTGAGGGTCCCAGAGGGGTGGAGGGTGGGGAATATGGCAGCCAGGTGATAGGCATTGAGGAATACTACATCAAAAACCAATTATGTACTATACAGTGGCTAATTGGCTGAACATAATTTTAAAAAAGAAGAGAACAAACAAAAAAAATAGTAAAACCTAGCCAAAAGTCCTCATTAAATGGCAGGTTCATTACCTAAAGGATCTAACAATTCACAGACCTTCTCTTTAATTATTAACAAATATGAACAGGCAAACTATATATTTAGGTTATGAATTAATGTTTTCTCTCAGTGACGCCTAAAAAATATGAAATTTTATGGTAAAACCTCTAATTCAAATGCTCTGAAATCGTACAAGTGAAATATTTTTAGAAGCTTAAATGAATGAAAAGTTTACTAGATTTAGAGTCAGAATATTTGCATGTAATAACTGTTTTGCCCATTGTGCATTATATGTCTTTTGGTTTAAAATTCTCTAAATTTAGTTTCCTCAATAAGAAATGGCAGATTTTTTAAATTTTTTAAAAATTAGATGAAATTATTATTTTTTAAATTATATTCGATTAGTCAACATATAATACAACATTAGTTTTTGATAGAGTGTTCAACGATTCATTAGTTGTGTATAATACTCAGTGCTTATCACCACACATGCCCCCTAATAAGTTATTGCAACTCTAAGACATTATCCAGAAAAAGGGATTATTTTATTATTTGCCAGAATTTCAGCAAAATTTTGATTCTCCTCATGTTGAAGACATTATTTGTAATGGCAGGCAGAATTTCACTTGGAATCCATGAAACTACTGGCAATATGTGGTATTGCTGATTTTAGGCTCATCTTTTTTTTTTTTTTTAAGATTTTTATTTATTTATTTGACACAGAGATAGAAACCACAAGTAGGCAGAGAGGCAGGCAGAGAGAGAGAGGGGGAAACAGGCTCCCCACTGAGCAGAGAGCCCGATGCGGGGCTCGATCCCAGGACCCTGAGATCATGACCTGAGCCGAAGGCAAAGGCTTAACAAAGTGAGCCACCCAGGCGCTCCTAGGCTCATCTTTGATGGCAGGTTGATGGATTTTGGTCTGTCCCCACCCCTGTACTCCTGCTACAGTACCACAATCCCCCAATTCCAGTATGTCATTTATTTTCCTCCCTATCTTAACCATTTACCTTTGGTCAACACAAAACATTTACCTATATCTAAATTTTGGTCCAGCATCCCTCCACCTTGCCCCCACCCCAACACTCCTCAGATAAACAGATCTTTCTCAAGTATTCTATTAATGGATCTAGTCCAAACCTCTAGATTGATGATCTTGTATGAGGAACTCAGGAATATATATTGCCTGTAAAGATCCAGCTCATAAATGAATAATATTCATTAAGACAGAAGAAACAAGTCCAGATAGTACTAGATTCTCAGATTATGCAATGACTCTAATTAGTATCTCCCACTGGCTTCCCATTTCAATCATAATATAATTCAGTGTTATTACAGTAACATCCAGTGCCCTATATGATTTGATATGTCTATACCATCTGACTTCGTCTCCTCCCACTCAATCCCAGAACATTTCACTCTAACCACACTGATCGTGTTACTCATTCTTGAGTAAGTCAAAATAGACTTTGCCAAGTTGTTTTTCTTTTTACTTGGGATATACTTCTTCCATGGTGAATGCTTAACAAACATGTTAAATGAACAAACATGGATTCCTCTACCTCCTTTCTTACCTCTATAGCTGTTTTTGGGGACTAGGGATAAGAGTCAGCTCTCTACTATGTGACTTACAGTGCCAGTCCACCTGAATTTTATGTCTGTTCCACGTACTCAGTGATGGTTATCTATCAGACCTGTGTCCAATAACAAGGGCATGACTCTACATCTAAATAGATATTTGCATAAACCTAAGAAGAGATTAGTTTGTAATAACATATTAGTATATTTAACACACACAAAATACAGGGAAAGAACTCAAATTCTCATTTTATTTGAAACCTAATCTATTTTCCAGTTGTACAAATCACATAAAGAATCTTTAGAGTTAATAATATATTCCGAAGCTGAACAATTTATTTACTCTTAGTTTTGTGAAAGTTTATTAGCATCTGTATTTATTAATTTTAAAATAGAATGGAGAATGGTTAAAATAATAAATGTAGTCATTTATAACAATGTTTAAATCTGTGGTACAAGTACGACTTTTTAAAAAAATAATTACAGGAAACTGGTGGACCCCTGAGAAGTGAGTTCAATTAGTTTTGATTTATTCTCTCTTTTCATGCTGAACTTTGTTAATTGTATCTAACACATGAAAAACTGTGAGCTCAATTTTTGCTATGATCAGAACGTGTAATGCAGATGCTGCTTTGCAGGCTTCCACAGTGCTGTGTAATGTTTCCAGTCAGTTACAGTTTCTTTCTGGCAACCAGATATGCAGAAACACATTTCCTGTGGGATGAAAGAAAGAGTACACTGGTATATTCCAAATGAGTGTGTATCCAATGTGAATGTGTTCATTGATGAGAAAGTGTCGTATTTCATGATCATTCTTTCTTGTGCTTCCATTTCTGCATGAAGAGATTGTCAATCATAGGTTCACACAGTTTAGATGTGTAAACTACCTAAATGAAGAACACCAACACCTATATGTTAATAGGCCAGAGGCTTTAAGCCATCAATACATCTAAACCTCAATTCTGCCATTTATAAGTGACTTTTGGCAAGTTATTTCATTGCTTAGTAGAGTTCACAGTGAGTAGAAAACATTTAAGTCATAGTGCTAATTGGGAGAGTTATAATTAGGAAACAGATTTAAAGTGCCTAGCAGAATCGTTGACACATATAGAGCACTCAGAAAATTTTGGCCCTGAAAGATCACATCACCTATTATGCAACTGTTGATAGAGTCAAAGCCAAATGAACAGCACTATATTGAAGGATTTTTATATGCACTATAGTAGACAATCATGTCTTGATTGACTTTCTGTAATTAGGATCTTGCTCTGTGCCTCTCTCAGAATCAGTACTCATTAAATACTGATTGCTGCTGAATGTTACTCAGCTGCCCACAGTAAATATGGAGAAGTATAGGGGAAAACGAAGAAAGTGGGCCATGCCCATTTATTTCCCTTTCTATCTGAGAGTTTGCTGACTCTTTCCATCCTAATGGCTTGAGTGTTCCCACCAACACCCAGTTTCTCAACAGTTACGAATTTAGCAATTTGAACTTTACTTCCCTATCTTTTACTGGCCAAATTCTAAGTTATTTCTCCCACCCGGTGGGTCATGTCCTGGAAGATTACCACAGCGCCCCTTTCCTCTAGACTCTGTGAAGCCTATACAGAGCTTTTTAGAAATTGAAACCTTAGGGGAAATGGTTTCATAGTAATTTATTTGTAACAGAAGTCTGCTGTTTGCTTTTCTGAAATCGGTTCACTAAAGAGGTGGAGTTCAGTTTTCTTTGTAAAATTTTTGTGTGAAGCAAAAGGTGAGATGACCAGAACATATTGAACTAATGTAAATGGAAAAAGTTATCCTAGACCTGAGTCTTTATCATCTCTCCTGAATTATATTGTTTCTCACAAGGGAAGGAAGAGAACCAGGAAAGGAGACCTGCCCCCTAACCATACTCTACCATATCAGATTCTATTAAAACAGAGCCTTTGGAACCTGTGTGGGGGACACATTTCACCGCATGGTTAAATGGCGGGTCCCATCCAGTGTTGTCAGAAGGTCACCCGAGGTTCTACCTTCTGTCAATAGTGTCTTCATTCCAGTTAGTGTGGGGAAAAAAGATGTTAAGAGTTTTAGCAGCAACGAAAGCAGAGGTGGAGTAAGATAAAATTACATTTTAGTGGTGTGAAGTCTAAAAGCAAATTTTTTTGGTGGGAAGAAAATTTTGGGAGAATAAAATTATCTACTGTTTTTCTGTTACTCTGGAGTTGAAATTGGTTTCAGCAATTCACTTGTTACTGCTCTGTACAATGAAGTCTTTATTTAGGTTATCATTTGGGGATTTTAACAGGTTTTTTTTTTTTCATTTAAAACTGATAAGGAGAGAGTATTATTAGTTCATGAAAGAATATTATCCTCCATATCATTTCTCAAGGACATTTTTCTCTCTTTCCAGAGACCCTGGGCTTTTATATCAATTTGCCTTTCTGTCTATAGGCAGGTAGATAGCTCTAGGAGAACTTTACTTATAGTATCATAAATGATTTTCCCTAGAGTTTATGATTACAATATCCACTTATAAACAGATTGTCATGGTTGTGTATGCCCCTCCTCCAGATTAGGTTTCAAAGTGAGTCTGCTTTATACCTTGTCTCTAAAAATGCCCATTAGCTTAAATGCCAGTCGGATTAAAAGGGGAAAAAACTCATTTTATGATTTGTACAGCTGTTTCTGAGTTCATATTCTTATAAAAGGTGCCCCGGTGGCATTTCCTTACCACAAGATTGACAGACTGGGGAAAGCTAAACATTTTCTTTTCTAAAGAACTAGTGGAAAACAGACTATTTTCAGGACTGGCTTGTCCTTGGTAAAGAGTTTGAAACCACTGAGTTGCATCATAGCCATAAAGTAAAGAAGCTGTTCCAAAGTCTTAATTTCTAGCCAGTGTTTAAGCAGCTGCAACAGAAAAAGAAAAAAAAAAATTCTTCTAACCTTCCAAGTCACTCCCAGTACACTGATTTTACTGAGAAATTTCACAATGTTTATTTCCTCTTCATGTTCAAACAGAGGTTTAGTGTCTTTAAATCCCTTTTCTCTGAATGTCATGTGGAACATATAGGATGATTTAGGTGTGTACATAAACGTTGAGAGAATGTAAAAAAAAAAAAAATCCGTGTAGGAGCATTGGAATTAAGTAGGATTTTTTGAGGAAAACACATATGCACATGTCTCTTAAGGAGCTGACATCATTGAGATTTAACAGTTGGAGTATCATTTAACCTGGTTCTTTCTTTTTCATGAATTTTCCTGCATTCCTCGATGGGTTTCATTACCATTTGGAGGCCAGCTCTGCATGGAATGGAGAGGCATCATCTTCTCCCCAGGGAGGGATGGAGACTAATATAGCAAAATTTGGGGATATGAGCAAGAATGCAGAAACATAAGCCTCCTGTGAATTGTGGGGAACCGGAATGCTTTTCTTTTGATATTACTCAAACTCTAAATCTAAAGGGAGAAGCAGCATAAAACTACATGTTACAATCCAAAAGTAATCTCTCTTTCCAGCAGAACAAGGATATGCTATGGTTCTAATTGATGACATACTTGCACTTTTTCCCACAAACAAATCTTATTCCTAAATCTACTGGTTGTAGATTATTTTAGGAGGCCAGAAACCCTACGAGTTCTTCCTGTGTCAGTTCAACCGAGTAATTTGTTGGTAAAAATTAAGTTAAAAAACCCATGGAGCACTGGGTGTTGTGCAAAAACAATGAATACTGTTACGCTGAAAAAAATAAATTAATTAATTAAAAAAAACCCTTAATTTCTTAAAAATTTTTAAAAGGTCTTTATTTATTTGTCAGAGAGAGAGAAAGAGAAAGAACACAGGCAGGGGGAACAGCAGGCAGAGGGAGAGGGAGAAGCAGGCACCCTGCTGAGCAGGGAGCCTTGACCTGGGGCTCCATCCCAGAACCCTGGGATCATGACCTGAGATGAAGGCAGACACTTAACTGACTGAGTCACCTAGATGCCCCAATTTCTTAAAATGTTTTAAACATAAGTTAATTTCTCTGCTTTCCCTGTTGATGAGGTACTTAGTGATATAGAATAATCATCTTAGCTTCTTATGATTTAATTTTCCGGTATATGCAATAGAAATTGTAAGCAGCTGAATATGAATTTCAACAACAAAAAATTTATCTTTCTCAGTCCTGAGTTAAGATGGATCAGAGATGAAGAATAGTGAGAGAATCTTGAAGTTGAACTTATTGAGCATTTTTTTTAAAGATTTTATTTATTTATTTGACAGAGATCGCAAGTAGGCAGAGAGGCAGGCAGAGAGAGAGGAGGAAGCAGGCTCCCTGCTGAGCAGAGAGCCCGATGCAGGGCTCGATCCCAGGACCCCGAGATCATGACCTGAGCGGAAGGCAGAGGCTTTAACCCACTGAGCCACCCAGGCGCCCCTGAACTTATTGACCATTTAAAGTAATGTTGACCTAAGAGAGATTAGAAATTGAAATAAGTATATAGAACATTAAAAGAAAGAATTTACTGCTGAGAATAGGGAAAAGGGTGGGAAGTGGCATAAAAGAGTGAGAACTGCTTTCCATAAACCACATAAAAATGTCATCTCATTACCCTATAGACAAGGGGCCTAGACACAGTAAAACTTTTGTAATCTGGCATTTGAGAGGAAATGAGGTGCCAGTTAGTGTCACATTATGCTTAATAAAGACTTAGCTCATGTTGTCTCAGGTGGTATCCTTATTTTACTTCTCTTATCCTCTCATTAAAGGCTTAGACATAAAAGGCGTAAAGGGCAGTGGTTTTTACATATAAATCATTTTTTTTTTTTTTTAAGGCTCTGGTACAGCAGGCTCTACCTTCCCACTCCACCAGAATGATCACCTGGTATGGTGGTCCTACTATTCACACTGTTCTGCCTTCCTTCAGCATCCTCACCACTGAATCTCTTGTAATAGCTACATTCATCTCTTGTTAGCGGCAAGAGAAAGGGATCACTAAGTATGTATATATATGTGTGTGTGTATATATATACATATACATATATATGTATATATATGTATATATGATTATTTAGTGTAATCATATATGATTACGTAGTCTTGAAACAGAAACAATGTGAGAAAAAATGAGGAATAAACACTAGATCCACTCACTCATATATTAAGTACAACAGCAACTTCCATGTTTTGACCATCTAAATTTTGGCTTAAATCCCATGCGGTGTAAAAGTGAATAATAAACATCTAGATCTGACAGACTTTTCTAGTTCTTTTTACTTCTGGTCTTCTCTGTTACATAGATATTCTAATATGTCTGTGGTCCACTCTTCTTCACAAGTAAGCAAA
Source organism: Meles meles (assembly GCF_922984935.1). Taxonomy (NCBI): domain Eukaryota; kingdom Metazoa; phylum Chordata; class Mammalia; order Carnivora; family Mustelidae; genus Meles; species Meles meles. The sequence goes on along the minus strand of NC_060068.1, from coordinate 61,761,356 downwards.
TTTCATTTATTAAACAATTTTTTCAGGATCAAGCTTTGTGCTAGGAGCTGTAGATCCAATTAAGACATCATTACTGCCTTGGAGGAATTTGAAATGCTGCTTAGAGGAACTAACTCTCAGTTTGTTTCACCCAAAATTTGGGCTGACACTGGTCCCTCAGCATCTCTGAAGGACCTGTCACATGACTTTAGGTCTTTCTTTGTTGAGAACATTTCTCAATTTAAGCTTGAGAAGTTTTTATGTATAGGATTTGAGCTAGGGTCCAGTGATGATATTGTGAGTCATAAGTTCTTAAAGTTAAATATATGACAGATTATCTGGCTTTCTAAGGCTTTTTAAAAATATGCATATTCCTATCCTTGGTTTGGCTGTACTGACTTAGATTCTTCACATGTGGGGTTTAGTAGATTCTGATACAGATGAGAATCTGTCTCCTTCATGAGGTCTTCATCAACCAGTTTGGAATCAGGTAAAGACTATGTGAGTCCTACTGAATCTATATTTGTATTTTAATGTTGTTAAAGAATTGTATATAAAATATATTAATTATGTCCAAATGTGAACACATCACATCAATTTTGCTCTTTCCAGTCCTATGCACGGTCACAAATTCCCATGATGCACAATATAGTGAAGGGATTTCCTCTTCCAATATATTGCTGCAGGCATTTGGGAAATGCCTAAAGATAGAGTAGATTTTCTAGTGTAGAAACATATATAATCTGATTACAATATTTTATAGAATCAAACTGATCATATGTTATGTAAAGATATGCAATGTATGTTTAGTCAAAGGCTCCCAGGGATATATCCACAGACAACAGGAAAATCTAAAATTATAAACAAATTTTTTCCACCTACCGCAATGAAACGCTAAAGCCCCCCAAAAGGGTACATATGGACTAAATACAAATTTGTACCTCCTGATGGGACTGCTCAGTTTTTACAGTCTATGTGACCTCAGAAAACTCATCTTTGGTCCATAGAAGCCTAGGGATTTTTAAAGATAGTACAAGTAGATTGTCTGCAACACTTCTACCCTGCTCCTCCCAATTCCCACCTTTCCCACCCTACAGAGCAGAGGGTATCAAGGTGGCAGACAGATCCAGAGTTTCAGCCGCTACCTTGCCTCTATGTGGTGAGATCGAAGATGCGCCAGCTATCACATACAGTTCTGTGAGTTTGACCATCAGTCTTTTATCCTTTTCCACCTTTCCCCTACTTTTTTAGATTTTTTGTGCTGAGGTTGGCCTCTCACATCAGCCTGTATGAATCATAAACCTCTCAAATGAAAAGTAGAAAAGACCCAATGATTTAGCTATTTGTACACTAATAGGAATCCTTCTGTGGGGTTTGTATGTCTGACTCATTTGATAAATTCTGTTTTAAAGGTATACAGGCTCCCAGACTTGTGGAGTATAGTGTGATTACAATAACCTCTATGTGAGGTATCCTGCAGAGGAGGGCTTCCAGATGAAGGGAATAATCACTGGATTCATAGTTGACTTCAACTCACGTATCTCAGGGACCCTATAAGAGTCTCTCTGGCATTTATCTTTTTAGTGAGTGGAATCAGATAGTCTTCAAAATTATTTTGTGTTTATTATTACACTCTTATATTTTATAATTATATAAAATTATGTTTACGATTCCTACTAAAAACTTCACTTTTCTTTTTTGACTTAGCATCTTCCTGTTTTATGTAGTTACCATGTTTTCCCTATCTTTCTTTCTTTGAATAAGAATGTCTTCTTTTCTCAAGGCTGGGTAGTTTCCATTCAAATCTCTTCAGGCTGATTGCAGAAGTTTCCTGAAGCAAACCTAAGCATTGACTGGCATTTATAAATCCCTGGCAGCATACCAAAGTTGGTTAAAGAAATAAGATGCGTTATCTCATAGGCTTAGCTAATCTGAAAGTTATGGACTGTCTCTGGATATGAGGGCTTAATATGGTGGCAAGCTGTAGAGTGACAAATTAAAGCTGGTAACGTTGCTGTTCGGTTTCATTCTCCAAATATCCATGTGTTTTAAGTGGAGTCTCTCACAGGAAGCTGGGGTCATTAGGGAGATATGTTGTATATTATATTTGCTTGACAAACATGTTTGAACATGAAACATGAAGTACTGGGAAAAGTTATAATCATCTGTTGTCCACATTATAATTAAGAAATCTGGGTTCACAAATATGGATTTTAATCTAATTATATAGTGTAACCAGATTTTTCTCTTAGGAAACAGCTGATATGGGGACAATTTTATAGGTAAAATCAAACAAAATTAATTCTGTTTTTAAAAATAATTACTGAGCTCCATAAACATTATTGATCTCAAATAAAAAAATGTTCAAATGTTTTTGGAATTAAACAGATGATTATTATCTTTATTGAATTTTCTCATATTTTCATTATCCTTTGCTTAACTTGTAAAACGAGTGAGGTCATGACGAAATCTTTGGGTAGCAAATTCTAGCTTTCCAAGACTATAGTAAAATAAAATACCTAAAGTTGAAAAGTGGAAATAAGAACACATTTTGGCTTGATTTCTCTTTCCTCAAATATTTGAGATCAATATATATATCTGAAATATAGATATTTATGTATAATTCCATATAACTTCTCCTTTATAAATATACCATATACCTAAATTGTGCTTATTAAGGATTGAATGTTTAATAATGGGTTTTCTTTTCAAAATGATAAACCAAGTATATACTTGGTTTTTTTTTTATGCACTGTGATTTTTATTCAGCTTTATTTACCTCACAAGGAAATTGAGAAATAAAAAATTAAATATCCTAAATACGTGATAATATTTAGTTAAATATGGTATAAGCACTATACTTGGTTTTTTATCCTTGCTTATTGTGGTGAATGTCAGAGAGCCATTTACTGAAGAAATTAAGTTCTTTGGTTTTTAAATATTGGACTAAGCAATTCTTCTCATGATAGGAAAAAAAATACCTCAGGCAAATAAGTGATCATTAAGTGATGAACTGGACAAAAGTCTTAGTAGAGAAACCCCACTAATAGGGTTATCATTAATAATACAGGTTGGGCTACAGGTGCGGGAGCAGTAAGAGAAAGCCATCCTCATACAGAAGCCAAAAAAACCCCCCAAAGAGTGTCAGTTTATGTTTTCTGCCTTAATTTCAATTTATATATATTTAGAAAATCACATTCCATACACTTAGGACTACCATTCAGTGCCTTTAGATTAGGGACAGCAGAACAGAAATAGGATGACTCTTTTTTGAGTAAGTGTCTTTCCTACAGAAATTTCCCCTCAGTTCACAGGGAAATTAAGTCCCATAGCTCCTAAATGGCAGAACTAGAGTTAGAACCCAGATTTGTTCAATCCCAAGTCTGAGCTCTTATCCACCGTAGAATACCTACTCCCTAGATGTCCATAGTGTTCTACAAAATCAATTATTATTTACTATTCCTGTTTTATCTCAAAAAATAATAAGAGATCGAGGGAGTGTAGAGATTCTAGAGAGTGAAGGGGGGAAAATTATATACCTTTCTAACCAACATAGTCTTCAGTCATCATTAATTTACCAAGTAACTTCTCAAATGTAAAGATTACAGGTTTTCTAACCTCAATGAGAGTGGACAAAGTAAAAACAGATCTCTTTCGTGCTTGTGTTAATGTATTTTGTCTCATGTGGTTGGATTGGGATGAAATTTGGAGCCTGGCTTAAGCACAATATAAACTGGTCATGAAACCCCATATAGATGCAGCTATTTATTGCTGACAGGGTGTTGACCAAATTTTCATATGCACTGGCTGCCTCATTCAGAGGCTTTGGTAAAACCACTCCATATGGCCCATATTCTCACGTGGTACTGCTTTCCAGGATGACTAGTGGAGCTTTGACCAATCCTGAAGGCTTCCTGATTCAGAGGAACTATCTCAGAAAACTCTAGAAAACTTTAAAATAGATATAACGATCACTAAAATGATACGGGATGTATAATTGGCCCTTGTATACTGACCCGATTTAAGGATTTGTGGCAGTACTTTGGATGATTATTCAGGAGGGCAATGTTGTATTCCTTTGCCTCTAGTTCTCTGAAACCATTTTTGGTTTTGCCTGCTGTTTCTTTCTAGTGAATATTCCTATTGTTACTACCTATAGACGGAGCGTGATTTAGTACCTCTTGCCTCTTAAATGATAAGTAATTATTGAAAAGCTTCAAGAAAATGGACAATTTGGGGCAACTGGTTGGCTCAGTTGGTTAAGCCTCTGCCTTCATCTCAGGGTCCTGGAATCGAGCCCTGCATCCGGCTCTCTGCACAGCGGGCAGTCTGCTTCCCCCTCTCTCTCTGCCTGACTTTCTGCCTACTTGTGATCTATCTCTCTCTGTCAAATAAACAAATAAAATCCTAAAAAAAAGAAAAAAGAAAGAAAATGGACAATTTATATGGTAGCAGGGAAAAAAAAACGATTTTCTACAGAATAGGTAATGAAAAGGGGCCCCAAAATAGAAAAGTATATAAAAAATTAAAAAGCTCATTATAAAATGCATTATTCTTTGAGAATATCTGAATCAAGGTTAACAGAATGCTTTTTTGCTACTACCTTGAGGTTTGAGTTTAGTGGTTTCCATCTCTAGCATGAAAAGATGGGAATGAAATGAAGTACTACTGGCAAAGATAGGGTGTAAAGAATTCTACTAAAGACTGAAGGGTTGGTGAGGCTTTACTCAACTCTATAGTTTCAGAAACAAGTTAAAGCAAATGTGGCAATAGGTGTGATTGTTTCCTACTCTGTGTATTTCTCCCTCTCCTTATGAAAGACTTGGGAATGGTAGTACCTCATCTGAGGGTTACTGATGAATAATTTTAAAAGGTACAGAAAAATTAAGATGAAAAACTGATGGCAAGGTCTGTTTCATAAATGTGAACTGAACATTTATATTTGCATTGTATGTGTTATCTTTTTTTTAAAGATTTTATTTATTTATTTGACAGAGAGAGATCACAAGTAGATAGAGAGGCAGGCAGAGAGAGAGAGAGAGAGGGAAGCAGGCCCCCTGCTGAGCCGAGAGCCCGATGCGGGACTCGATCCCAGGACCCCGAGATCATGACCTGAGCCGAAGGCAGCGGCCCAACCCACTGAGCCACCCAGGCGCCCCTGTATGTGTTATCTTGTTTGAAAAAAATCTATTTCCCTTTTCCTTTTCAGATTCTAAGTAGACTACATTTTTCAGGTTATCTTGTAGTTAAATATATCCCTGAAGTGAGTTTTAGTCCTTGGAATGGAAGTGGAAATAATTCATGACACACAGTTCCTCCAATGAAAACTTCCTGTGTGAGATCCTCCCTGACCTTTACACATCTGCTTCACTGAGATCTCAGATGATCCAGAAGAGGGCAGAACCACAAAATCTAGACCATCTAAATCACTACCATAAGAATAACTGCCAAATTCAGGAACTACCTTAGTTTTCTGTGTGAATTGTGTTTTGTTCATCTAGTAATATTTTGGAGTTTCTTTATTAGCATTTAACATATCATTATGCATAAAATCAAGTATAGATAAACAAAATCCTTTTGAAATTCAATAAGTGATAACTAGCTTATTGTTCTTGGAAATGTGTGTTATAAATGAAAGTTACATGCCTTCCTAAATCGTATTCAAGTATAGATACCTAATTGTAATATAAGAAGTGAGGAAACATCTAGGAATAGGATATAGCAGCAGTCCAATGCAAAAGTTACATAAAGCAGCAGGTGATGCTGGGGGATCTGTTCGTAAAGATAATCACATATTGCTCATCTATACTATGTCAGTCCCTATATAGATTCTCTACATATGGACTTAACTTTAGCGTTCCAGCAACCCCATGAAGTATTGTTCTCTCCCTATTACAGATGTGAAAACTAACATTTCAGAAATGATATGATTTGACCTTAGGCAATTCATAAATGGGATCTCTTGGACACAAAGCTGGTTCAGTATGGCAGTTGGGAATACTCTTACTTGGGGGCTGTAAAGGCACCAGAATTCATCTCTAATATGCCAGATCTTGGGACAGTTTGCTCATGAAGGACATTCAGGAGAGCATATGGTGTCTCCGTTGTCAGAGCCAGATTACTTCGTCTTCTTGGGTGACGAGAGAGAAGGCCTAGCTATCAGTGAGGGAGAGTATGAACAAGCCTCAGAAGAAAGGGCGCCTAAGACAGGGAACCAGAAAAAAGTGCTCCAAAGAGATGTTTAATCTATTCTATGATGGGAAGAGTTTGAGAATTCCCAAACTCTTACATTGCCATTGTAGAAAAATCTCAATCTAGTTGTGTGTGTGTGTGTGTGTGTGTGTGTGTGTGTGTGTGTGTGTGTGTGTTTTCCAACCTAACGCGGAGGGGATGACTTATTCTAGACTTTAAAAATCCTGTCTTGTCTAGCCCAGAGTGTATGTAGGCATTCAGCAAATTGTGATGATTTGACATTAATCTAGAGTTACAGTATCAGCTGGAGGCACACTGTTTAACTGGGCAGCTTGTGAATTTACAAATAATGTTTTGGTGCAGTATAGTAGCTTGTCTTCATTAAAAAGTGCTAAGAAATTGTATAAATTTACCCCCAAATAGTAATAATCTGAAACCATTGCAAAGTGTGAGGTGCTCGAGAGAATTTATACAGTAATTGGTACATTTTTCTCTTGGATTACTTTGAAATTTTGCCAGTGTTCCCAAAGAAAAAGAGCAAAATATGCAGTTTGATGTTATTAGTTTTGATTGGATATTCTATGAGCACCCCTTTCTGTAGAAGGAATACAGCTCTCTTTACCATATGCACAGCTCTCTTTGGGACTTGAGTAAGGTAGTTATTGAGAAAATGCCCTACTTTGGACATTAGCATGTCTGCTGTTCGGTCTTCTGTATCATCTCTGAACCATGGCTTAAAAATATGTATGAAGGACAAGTGCCTGAGGGAATTGTGGTGGTGCTTCTGTGTCTCTATCACAGCAGAGCTGTGAAAATTACATGTTAAAGACAAAGTCAAGGTCAAAGTATTCTGGGCCTTGGTTCAAGAGAATTGGGAATAGATTTGAAGGATTAAAAAAAAAAAAAAAAGAAAAGAAAAAAGCCCACAGACCTCAATGGCTACCTCTCACAAACTTTATTTAGCAAAAAGAAAAATATAAGAAAAGGACACTCTTAAGTAAACCGAAAGTTCACATCTGTCTTTCATGTCTCAAGGACATATTCTTAATGGTTTAGGAGACCATGTGAGACAAGAAATCTGCCAGAGGGGAAATATTCCTAGATTTTCTTCCCTCCCCTTCTTAGTGGAGCTATGGATGGCTAGAAACATCTTGCTCTGGTATGCTGATCTCCATCTACAAAGGTCAAATAGGAGCCTAGTAAATTCATAGATCCTACTGATCAGCAAACCTACGTTTATTGGCCAGTGACTAGTGATTTGCCACAGAAATGTCAGGAACTTGCATATACAGAGGGAGATGGTACTTCTTCCATCCTTCAGGCATTCATCAGCAGGAATTAAGTAAGAACCTCAGAACCCCTGGCAAGATCCCCAATCTTCCTGCCCATAGTACTCATAGACTGTCCACTTCTATGTGTCTTAAAACCATTAGGACATTTTTTCATCAGTGTCTTTATTCATGTTTTTGTGAGTCATAAGAATCCCAGATGTCCCAGGTCATCCTTTACCTTTTAGACACTAATTTCTGTGTATTTCCTTCCCAATCCCCAAACCCTTCCACTGTAGTCTCTGGAATTTAAAGTCCATTATTATAATCTCAGCATATGCTGAGTGAAATAAGTCAAGCAGTGAAAGTCAATTATCATATGGTTTCACTTACTCGTGGAGCCTAAGGAATGACATGAAGGACATTGGGAGATGGAGAGGAGAAGTAAGTTGGGGGAAATCGGAGGGGGAGACAAACCATGAGAGACTGTGGACTCTGAGAAACAAACTGAGGGTTTGGAGGCAGGGGTGAGGGGTGGGGTGAGCCTGGTGGGGGGTACTATGGAGGTCAGACATTTCATGGAGCACTGGGTATGGTGCATAAACAATGAATTTTGGAACACTGAAAAAATTAAATTAAAAAAATAATAAAATCCATAATTAGCAAAATTCCCTAGATCTTCAACTTCTTCTTTGACTGTTCCCTTACTATCTAACTGTAGGTGAAAATTCAGTCCCTCTTGAAGAGGATTATTTCTCCTGCAGTTCTCACAAGTGACAGGTTTATCTCTTCCCCAAGACCTTTAGGGCTAGGCCTCTAGGTGGGTTAGTGGTCTTCTTTGCCTCTCATTCCTGCTTCCAGACAATTCTTCCTTTTTTCAGTGTCTCTCCACCCAGCATTGAATTGTATTTCTTCTTGCAACTCACCCTATTAACCATTCTTGTTTTTCTCACTTACCAATCCTTCAGTCATTTTCCCTTATCTCTTAAAGATTCATTGTCACTCTCGCGAGGAGACCACTCTGTCATAATTCTTAGTGAGCTGCTCAGATGTTTCTTCTAACATTTTGGTCTCTTAGGACTCTCTATGTTTAGTGTGTTTCAGCAGCACTGGCTTTCTTTGTCTTCTTTAAACATGTCAGGCACACTCCCTCTTCAGAACCCCTGCCCTTGATACTATTCCTGCCTAGATTACTCGCCCCAGGTTTTCACTTGTATTCCTTCTATATGTCAGATCTCTACTAAAATTATACCTGTTTGTGACTTTGTATGATGGACTAAAATTAATCACCCCTCCACCTGACTCCCTATTTTCTTCCCTGCTTCAAGTTTCTCCTTAGGATATACTATACATTTTATATATTTATTTGTTATTGCCTAATTCCCTCCCAGAATGTCAGCTCCCAAAAGACAGGGATTTTTGGACAGCTTATTACTAACTACTCAGCATTTGTAATAGTGCTTACCACATATTAGTCACCCAGATATATGCTGAATGAATAAACAGTGCTGTTACCCATAAACTGACCTCACCTAGCTCTGACATAGGGCTTTTGAGGCATCATATTCTTCCTGTACAATCACTTGGTTAAATCCCTACGTGACCACATAGAACTCATGAATGCTTACCTAGTATCTTTCCCTGAGCAGGCCAGGCCATGGCTTACCATACAAAGCCCTGTGGAGAAAATAATTGAACAGGGGTCTGTATTAGTTTCCTAGGGCTGGCATAACAAAATACAACAAAATAAATGGCTTAAACAACAGAAATTTATTGCTTTACAGTTCTGAAGTTTAGAAGTCCAAGATTAAGGTAACAACAGTGTTCATTCTCTCTGAGCACTGTGGGCAAGAATTTATTGTGTGTGTTTCCTCTAGCTTCTCCTGATTTGCTGAGACCCTCTGACATATTTTGATATGTAGAAGCATCACACTAATCTTTGCTTTTGTCTTCACATGATCTACTCCCTGTGTGCATACCTATCTCCAAATTTCTCCTTTTTATAAGGACATCAGTTATATTTGCTTAAGGCCCATCCTAATGACATCATTTTAACTTGATTACCTCAGTAAAGACCTTATCTCCAAATAAGGTCACATTCTGAGATATTGGGAATTAGGACTTCAGCATATGAATTTTGGAAGGACACAATTCAACCCTTAACAAAGTTTATATCCCTAATATGGAATAGCATATTACTAGAAGGGATACGTGTTTAATGATACAGAAAGTCTCAGAGAAAACCAATAACTTAATAACAAAAGAATTTCCTGGGTGCCTGGGTGGCTCAGTCATTAAGCATCTGCCTTTCACTCAGGTCATGATTCCAGGGTCCTAGGACTGAGCCCTGCCTTGGACTCCCTGGTCAGCAGGAAGCCTGCTTCTCCCTCTCTCACTCCCCCTGCTTGTGTTTCCTCTCTTGCTGTGTCTCTCTCTGTAAAATAAATAAATCAAATCTTCAAAAAAAAAAAAAGTAGTTAAAAAAAAAAAGAAAAGAATTTCCTGAGTTTAGATCCCCTGATTGCTTCACTTATCATTCCACCACGTTATTTTATCCTCTTGGGGGAAAAAAAAGGCTATAATAAAGATAATTTAGAATACATAATAATGAACAAGAAGCCCAGGTCAAGATGTATAATTTCATTGATTTCACTTCCAAATCAATTCATCAGAGTGGAATCAATTTACATGCAGAAAAATAACCGTAATATTTTAATCCAATTTAGCACCATTGCAAGAGAAGTCTTGAGAGAGAAAGCAACAGATGTCAGCCTGGTCAGGCTGACAGAAGTGAAAGCTCCCAGGAGAGACCTCTGGAATGATGGCATGCTCATTTTGTCCAAAGGCACAGAATTTTATTCCTTCAAACAAATCCAAATATAGAACTTGAACACATAGAACAGCTGCTGTTACTTCTGAAGTAGTAGAGGAATGGCTTCTTAGAGCTGCAAGTATGTTTTAGCAAAAAACTAAATATAACTGAAAATAAAATGATGTTCACATTATTCATATAAAAATGTTCACATAAGGTGAACAGATTTTTATCGTAGAGAAGAATGAATTCAGTTTTTTTTTTTGTTTAGTTTAGTTTAGTTTAGTTTAGATTTGAGAGGGAGATAATGAGAGAGAGAGAATATGAGAAGGGGAAGGTCAGAGGGAGAAGCAGAATCCCCGCCGAGCAGGGAGCCGGATACAGGACTCAATCCCAGGACTCAGGGATCATGACCTGATCCAAAGGCAGTGGTCCAACCAACTGAACCATTTAGGCACCCTAAATTCTGATTTTTGATGGTTAGATGATAATGACCATACATTTATAGAGGTAGCATTAATTATGTGCCTTCTGTATATTAGATATGTTATTATCAGATTAGTAAGACATGATTCCTGACCTCAAACTGCTCAAATCTAATGAAAGAGCCAACAGTATTATCCTTTCAATACACTGAAATAAGTGACCTAGATAGAGTACTAGGGATATAGAGGAACACCTTCCTTACTCTGACCCTGTCAGAATCAGGAAATATATCCAGAATGCCTGACTTAAGCTGGATCACTGTGCAGTGCTTACCTGGCAAAAGGAGGGTGGGCAGGAAATTTCAGCTGGAAGGAAAAGCAAGAGTATTAGATGCACAAGGATAGTGGGTACAAAGGGCTGTAAGTAATTCGTTATGGCTGGAATTTATTTTTATATTCAAACTTCATTCTAAAAACTACAAGAAAGATATTGTATTTGCATTTTAGAAAAAGTTTACTCTGGCATTCATGTGGAAAATGAGTTAGAGGGAAGTTAAATAATCAGGAAGGTAAAAAGCAGAATGACCCATTTTGTATTTTGACAGTGAGGATATTATCTAAAATGATAGAGGAGGAAAGGAAGAGATTTGTGAGACTTGCAGAGGATCAAATCAACAGGACATGAGGAGAGTGAATTAAATGAGAAATACGAAGAAGATGGCTTTCAGTGATGTGGCTGAAGCCTTCACTGAGGATTTGTTGAGTTTGGTGTGCCTGTGCTACATCCATGTAAACACACCTACTGTTGCGTCGGTGGGTTTGAAACATAGGGTAGAGCCCAAGGGTGGAAACAGACTTGACAGCCATGTTCTTAAGAATTGTTGTTGACATCACCTGAAAGGATAAAAACATTTACGTTGAGAATAAAAAAGGGGAAAGAACTTTCTCAAAAAATATCATAAGTTAATTGAATATAGTTAGTCTATGTGCTGGTATTTCATAAATGTCCGTGAGAGTGAAATAAAAATGTAAAAATCACTAGGCTCTCTCACAGCTTATGTTCTAATATAGATGAAGTAGAGACCCAAGGAATCGTAAAAGGGAAAAAGGTTATGCAGATATATGCAAGAGAGGAAAACTTGTTGAGAATAAGTTTATATTTAAATTTTTATTTTAGTATTCTCTCTAGATTATTTAATAGATGATAAAATAGCAGAGGAAGAGCAACAATGAGAAGAGATAGTTTATAATATGAATTCATAGAACTGTAGTAATGGAGTGGGTGTATGTCATCAGATACAGATAGAACTTCTGGCAGATATTTCAAGCTATTCCTCTTCTGTCATTCACTATTCATATTTTCTCTTTTCTTTTATCTTCTCACCCTTGGCTTTTTCTTTCTCTGACAGCTTCATCAATAAAAGAACACAGGTTAGTGGGAACACAATAAAGCAGTTTGGGTAAAGCCAACATTCCACTGTTATGCAATATGGACACATACAGGGGTCCAACTAGGCCCTACAACCTATGAATTTTAATGAAACAGTTCTTTACAAATCAGTGACAAAATCTTGTGAAGTGAATTTATCCAGGTATTGAATGAGCTTTATAATGTTGGGGCCATTGTGAAAGGTGATTAAAAATCCACAAGACACATGCTGTCCTGGAGATGCTTATAGATTTGTAGATGCACTGAGATGTTGCTTTTACAATGATAACAGTTTCCAGTACAGATATTTCCAATGTTAAACTTCTGTTAAATGATAGCTTATATTAAACGAACTTAGGTATCTCTTATGAAGCTACTGTCCCAAAGGACTGTGAAGTCCTCTTTGCCATTGCATCATCACACTGAGATATCCTTGATCCACATTGTCCTTTCCCCACTTGATGCAGACTCAAATCCATAAAGTCCACCTATCTCTGGCTACTTGTTGGTTGCTAGCATTGGTTTGTGTTTGAGTCTGAGAGTAGAAGCATGTCCTGACAAGTTCTCTTTCTTAACTACTACATCTTGAGTCTCTCACCTCCATTTCTATATTAAACTTCCAAGCCTTTCTTGGTAATAAAAGAAAACAGCTGAGAACAGACCAGTTTTTCTGTAATGGTAGGAAATTTTACTTCAGGGCTCTAAGATTGAAATTCACTACTGCCTCCTAAGTAAACTGTCTTTTCCTACAGATAGAGGTGGAAGAAGGAAGAGGTGGAAGCCATGCTAAATTTTTCAAAAAGGGGAAATCAAAGAAAGGGTATCTTAATTTTTATTGGATTACTCCTAGTTCAGTCAATTATCCCAGCATAAGTACCTAAGAGCACCTCCGTTTATTCTCCAATGTATCCCACTCTAGACAACAAACTAATTATGGTATGGTAACACTAATTAAAGTTCTGTTCCAAGATCCAAATAATTGTCAAAGGATTAAGTGAGATATTCAAGAATATGGTGAGAAAATAGTAGCATCTATTTCTTTTTTGTTTTTACCATTTTACTTATTCATTTATTTTAGAGAGAGAAAGAGAATGAGTGAGTGGTGGGGTGGTGGGATAGGAGCAGGGGGAGAGAGACAAGCAGACTCCACACTGAGCACAGAGCCTGACATGAGGCTCAATGTCATGACTCTGAGGTCATGACCTGAACCAGTATCAAGAGCTGGATGCTTACCCAACTGAGCCACACAGGCACACTAAATCTATTTCTAATTGATACTAATAAATAATAGGAATGACTTTTTTTTCTTTCGATTTTTTATTGCCAATCTACTTTAAAAAAACTTCTTATAGAAAATTTCAAATATATATAAATAAATAGATTACTGTGATAAATCCAAGCATTTCTATGAGACTTCAGTAATTACTGACTTATAGTTAAGTCATATTCTATAATCCTATCCATTTTTCCATGTGATTTTTCTATAAACTTTATTTTTCAGAACATATTTAGATTTACAGGAAAATTGCTAATATAGCATAGAGAGCTCCCATAGACCCCACACAAAATTTCTCCAGTTTTAACATTTTACATTAGCATGATAGTCCTATTACACTTAATGAACCAATATTGATAACTTTTTACTAATTAAAGTATACTGTATTCACATTTTCTTAGTCTTTACATTTTTTTTTCTTTCCAAGAACCAATACAGGATACCATTTAGCTTTTTTTTTTTTTTTTTTAAGATTTCATTCTTATTTATTTATTTGAAAGAAAGAAACAGAGAGTGACAGAGCACAAGCAGGGAGGAGAGGGAGAAGCAGGCTCCTGCTGAGCAGATTGTATTTATTTGACAGAGAGAGAGAGAGATCACAAGTAGGCAGAGAGGCAGGCAGAGAGAGGGAGGAAGCAGACTCTGCATGGAGCAGAGAGCCTGACACGGGGCTCAGTCCCAGGACCCTGGGATAACGACCTCAGCCAAAGGCAGATGCTCAACTGACCAAGCCACCCAAGCACTCCATCATTTCACATTTAGTTATCATATCTCTTTTAGCTAGTCTTGTCTGTGACAATTACACAGTTTCTTTGGTTTTGATGAATTTGAGAGCTTCCAGTACTGTCAGGTATTTTGTAGAATATCTATTGGATTTTCAAGGTATTTTTCTCATGATTATACTAAAGTTGTGAGTTTGGAGGAGGAATACCACAGGGCAGTGTCATTTTCATCACACCATGTTAAGGGAACATGCTATTTATTTTTTATTTTTTTTATTTGTTTATTTACAGCATAACAGTGTTCATTGTTTTGGCATCACACCCAGTGCTCCATGCAGTACGTGCCCTCCCTATTACCCACCACCTGGTTTCTCAACCTCCCACCCCCCCGCCCCTTCAAAACCCTCTGGTTGTTTTTCAGAGTCCATAGTCTCTCATGGTTCATCTCCCCTTCCAGTTTCCCTCAACTCCCTCTCCTATCCATCTCCCCATGTCCTCCATGTTATTTGTTATGCTCCACAAATAAGTGAGACCATATGATACTTGACTCTCTCTGCTTGACTTATTTCGCTCAGCATAATCTCTTCCAGTCCCGTCCATGTTGCTACAAAAGTTGGGTATTCATCCTTTCTGATGGAGGCATAATACTCCATTGTGTATATGTACCACATCTTCCTTATCCATTCATCCATTGAAGGGCATCTTGGTTCTTTCCACAGTTTGGCGACCGTAGCCATTGCTGCAATAAACATTGGGGTACAGATGGCCCTTCTTTTCACTACATCTGTATCTTTGGGGTAAATACCCAGCAGTGTAATTGCAGGGTCATAGGGAAGCTGTATTCTTAATTTCTTCAGGAATCTCCACACTGTTCTCCAAAGTGGCTGCACTAACTTGCATTCCCACCAACAGTATAAGAGGGTTCCCCTTTCTCCACATCCTCTCCAACACACGCTGTTTCCTGTCTTGCTAATTTTGGCCATTCTAACTGGTGTCAGGTGGTATCTCATAGTGGTTTCAATTTGAATCTCCCTGATGACTAGTGATGATGAACATTTTTTCATGTGTCTGATAGCCATTTGTATGTCTTCGTTGGAGAAGTGTCTGTTCATATCTTCTGCCCATTTTTTGATATGATTATCTGTTTTGTGTGTGTTGAGTTTGAGAAGTTCTGTATAGATCCTGGATATCAACCTTTTGTCTGTACTGTCATTTGCAAATATCTTCTCCCATTCCGTGGGTTGCCTTTTTGTTTTGTTGACTGTTTCCTTTGCTGTGCAGAAGCTTTTGATCTTGATGAAGTCCCAAAAGTTCATTTTCACTTTTGTTTCCTTGGCCTTTGGAGACATATCTTGAAAGAAGTTGCTGTGGCTGATATCGAAGAGGTTACTGCCTATGTTCTCCTCTAGGATTCTGATGGATTCCTGTCTCACGTTGAGGTCTTTTATCCATTTCGAGTTTATCTTTGTGTACGGTGTAAGAGAATGGTCGAGTTTCATTCTTCTACATATCGCTGTCCAGTTTTCCCAGCACCATTTATTGAAGAGACTGTCTTTTTTCCATTCTATATTTTTTCCTGTTTTGTCGAAGATTATTTGACCATAGAGTTGAGGGTCCATATCTGGGCTCTCCACTCTGGGAACATGCTATGAATATTGACTTCCATCACTTAGCTGGGATAGTGGTTTTTAGGTTTCATTGCAATGAGGCTACTCTTTTTTTCCCTCCTCTTTACATATCATCCTCTTTGAAATGAAGCCATTATGCACAGTCCATGCTTAAGCAGTGAGGAGTTATGTTCTTGAAAGCATAATGCAACCTAAACTAACCCAACCTATCATATCCTTGAAAGCAAAGTGTCCAAATAAATGATTTGGGATTATTCTGTATGAGAGTTGTGTCTCGTCATCCTCATTTATTTAATCAATTATTTATACCAATATAGGCCCATGGGTATTTATTTTATACTTTAGGTTGTGATGCAATACAACTTAATTTTTTTGCTCAAATTGTTATAGCTTTGGCTTTTGGGAACACTTTTAGTTAACTCCTTTGTCCTTTGGCTTATGTCCATCACTTCTTTAATTTCTCACACTACAAGATGCTCTCAACTTACCTTGTATGTTTCCTACCCAGGTCCTAGAATAAGCTTTTTCTCAAAATGGCTGTGGGGCCTTTCATTGGAGAAAAGAAATAGAAATCAAGATATGGCATTGCGTGTGCTTATTGCCCTTGGGGTGTCATTGGTTCTAGGAACTCTCAGATGGTAGAGCAAGGACTGATCTGTGCATATATACACATCTATAAATATTTCTGTGGATAATCATGTGTATCTGTATTAAATTATATGAATTCATATGGATAACTCCCACTCTAAGCCATTTACTAAATGGATTATTCTAGCTGCCTTCCCTTACTTGTCCGAAAATTCTTTCTTTAACAATGAAAAATCTAACTCCCAGAATCTGCCCTTCATTTACCTAATTATTAATTCAGATACACATAAAACACTATTAGAATTGTTAACTCATGCCTGCATGGGAATCAACTTGATCTAAACTGAATGAAGTACAGTACATGTATGTTGTGCAATGTTGTGCAAAAGCAGTTTCTTTTGCTTGTACTCTTACAGGCTCAATTTGTTAAAGAGTTACTTAGGTCAGCACCTCCCCCCCGCAAAAAAAAATTCCTTTAGATGAAGTTGTTTCAGACATTTATAATACAGTTAGTCTATTTCATCACTCTATATCCCACTGACTTCTGAAATTTTTAAAAAAATTTCAAACCGTTTCTCTCCATGTGCTGTAAAGTTCTATGGGTTTTCACACATGCATAAAAGTCATTTATCTGTCATTACATTATCATACAGAGTAGTTTCATCATCTCAAAAAAACCCCTGTACTTCATCTATTCAGCCCTCCCCAGCTACACTTGAATCCCTCATAATCAGTGATCATTTTATTTTCTGTAATTATGCTTTTTTCCAGAATGTCATACAATTTGGATTATACAATATGTATCTTTCTTAGAATGGCTTCTTTCACTTAGAAATATGCATTTACATTTCCATCTATATCTTTTCATGACTTGGTAGCTCACTTTTTAAAAAATCACTGAATAGTATTCCATTGTATGAATGTATCATAGTTTGTGTGTATATTTACCTTTTTAAGGCCATCTTGGTTGCTTTGAAGTTTGAGCAGTTATGAATAAAACTTCTGAAACTCACATGCAGTTTTTGGCATGGACATAAGTTTTCGAGTTAGTTGGGATTATACCTAGGACCACAATAGTGTATGGCAAGACTACGTTTATCTTTGTAAGAAATTGACAAACATCTGAAGTGGTTGTACTATTTCAAACTCTAAACAACCGTAAGGAGAGTACTCTGGCACTTCATTCTCATCAGAATTTGATTTTATCTTCTTAATTTTATTTCAGGCCTTCTAAGAGGTATATAATAGTATGACATTGCTTTAATTTGTTATTATTTAATGCTACATGATGTTGAGCATCTTTTCATATGCTTATTCATCTTTTCCATATATATTTTCTTTGGTGAGTTGTCTCTTCATATTTTTGTCTATTTTTTATTGAGTCTTTTTATTGTTGTATTCCCAGAGTTCTTTATATATCTTGGAAATATATCTTTTATTAGATTTGTTTGCCAAATACTTTATTCCAAATATTTTTTGCATGTATGTAGCCTTTTCTCTTAACATCATCTTTCACAAAACAAAATTTTAAAAATTTTAATTTGGTCTAACTTACCAGATTTTTCTTCTGTAGATTACGCGGTTTTTTTTTTTAAGAGTTTACTTATTTATTTGACAGACAGAGATCACAAGCAGGCAGAGAGAGAGGGGGGAGGAAGCAGGTTCCATGCTGAGCAGAGAGCCCTATCAGGGCTTGATCCCAGGACCCTGAGATCATGACCTGAGCTGAAGGCAGAGGCTTAACCCACTGAGTCACCCAGGTGCTCCTATAGATTACGCTTTTGATATTCAATCTAAAAACTCAACATCAAGCCCAAGATCACCTATATTTTCCCCTACATTTTCTTCTACAGGTTTAATAATTTAGGTCTATTATCTATTTTGAATTAATTTTTTTCAAAGGTGTAAAGTTTATGTTCAGATTTTTTTTTTGCATATGTTTGTCCAACTGTTCTATCATCCTTTATTAAAATGATCTTTTCTCCATTGAATTGCCTTTGCTCTTTTATGAAGGATCCATTTGCTATATTTGTGTGGGTTTATTTCTAGTTTTTTTTTAATTTTATTTTGCCCATTTATCTTTTGTAAAGTGTTTCACCAATACTATACTCTCTTGATTATTATAGGTATATCGTCAATTTTGAAATCAGGTAGTATAAACTCTCCATTTTTTTCCTTCAGTATTGTGCTGACTATTCTAGGTCTTTCACCTTTCCATGTAAACTTTAGAATCAGTTTACCAGTATCTCCAAAATAGCTTGTTAGGATTTTAATTATGGTTGTGATGAATCTAAATCAGATTGGGAAGAATGACCATCTTTATAATACTGTCCTTCAGTCCGTGAATATAGAGTAGCTTTCCATTTATTTAGTTTTCCTTTTATTTTCACAGCATTCTGTGGTTTTTAGCATATAGACCCTATGCATATTTTATAAGATTTGTGCTTATATATTTCATTTTTTTGTTTTTTTTAAATGACATTGTTATGCTTTTTGCTGGTATATAGAAAAACAACAATTTGTATATGAACTTTGTATATTGTGGACTTATTATACTTGTCTATTATTCTGAGAATTTTTTGTTCTTTTTTTTGGTATTTTCTACATAGACAGTCATGCCCTTTTTGAACAAAGAATGGCTATATTTCTTCCTTTCCTTTTCCTGCCTCATTGCATTAGATAAGACTTCCAGTATAATGTTGAATAGGAGTGATGAGAGAGAACATCTTTGCCTTCTTTCGATCTTAAGTGGAAAGCATCTAGTTTTTTTTTACCGTTAAGTATGATGCTATGTATATATATGTATAAATATATGTATACATATACATATATGTATGTGTGTATATTTATATATGTATGTATATATATGTATGTATACATATATACATGTATACATATACGTATATATGTATGTGTGTATATATATATACACACACACATACACACACACACTATATATACACTATGATACCAGCTCAAGCTGGTAAGCCACTCTCTGGATCCAAATTAAGAAGAAAAGAGGGGATTTAAGGTTTGTTTCTTGGTAAGGAACATTTCCCTGGCAATATCTGTTCTCATTCCTTTGGAGCTATGGCCTGTTCTTCAGAATACCTTGTTATAATTCTATCCCTAGGAGACATTGTTATTAATTAGTAGGAGGGAGTTTGCCCATTACACAGAAATGGGAAAATGAGAAAAGAAGATTTCAACTCACATTGGAAAAGATGTGTTTCCCATACTCCAAATTGGAATTCTGAATGAATTCCATCATAGTAACTTTATATTTAGTAGTTATTTTCTCTAAAACTCTTGTGAGGATACTGTTCTACATTTCCAATGTTAGACATCATTCGACAAACATCCATGAGTATGTTCTTCATGAGAAGCTTTGGAAACTTACCCAGTATGTAAATTATCCCTCTTCATGGGCAGGTTCTGAATTTTAAATTGCTGCTTCCCATGTCTAGTTTTGGATTCTGACTATCTGAATCAGCTCAGCATCATTAGCAGAGTTCTCCCTTTGCAGGGACAAGGCAAAATCCTTATATTAAAGGTGATGGTGATGAGAGTAGTATCTCTGGGCTTATCTTTCCACTTTCCTTTCTGCCAGCTTATTCTGAACACTATCTTCAGTTTTCATTTGATTATGTTACCTGGTTTGAGAGAGAGAGTAGAAAATGTAATAAATTTATAAGACATTATGCATCCTTCTGAATTGATTTACATAAGAAAAACTTTCTTCTGGAAGAAGAGAACCAATAATGCAGACACAAGAGAAGGAAAATGCAAGAAAGGTAGCAGAGTTTGAACCAGAAGGAAGTAAGAGAGAGAGAGAGAGAGTATAAATTTGTAGAAGGATAGCTATGATGAGTGAGACTTTGAGTAGAGAGAAGAGCAAAGGGAGATTTTGCTGTGGATTAAGCAATATAACCCCTCCATTGTGCCAATTTTAGAATGTTTAATAAACATTTACTTGAATTTCTAATTTTTTCTCTCAACATTGAAATATTCTTTTATTGTTATTATGATCCCACTCAGATGGGTTATTTAGTTACACTACTTTCCTTCTTTCTACCTAACACCTTGCATATCAATATTCTTATCTAACTGATTGTGATACTTGGCTTCAGCTTTGTCCCTAGAATCTATGACTCGCCTCTCTCCTGATTCCAGCCCAGCCTGCTTGCTGAAGCAAGCCTGTGCTCATGCATCCCCAACTCATGTTCCATGCTCTACACTTCTACACTTCTACACTTCTACTCTACACTACACTACACTACACTCTACACTACACTTCTACACTTCTACACTTCTACTCTACACTTCTACTACTAAAGACACTTAGACAGTAAGTTGTATCAAAAAAAAAAAAGTCAAGTAATTAAATAGAGAAAGTAGAATTTTAAATGGATAAGTAGTTACAGAACTTTCAGAGGGCTGAAAATCCAAAGAAGCAACAGAGACCAGCAAAAGCAGGAAGCTGCCAGATTTGCTAGGACTGTAAAGATGTGGAAAAGATGTTGCTGAAACTCAAAAACTAGGACCATACAGTGAGATATCAAAGTGTATTTGGGTGAGTTGAGGGTTATGGATTTGTAGGATCAGTCCCCTACAATTCAGAGCACACAAGTCTGTTGCTATTACAGACACTGTCTGATTATTACTGTCATAATTATAAACATTCTGTCCCAGATGATGAGGATGTGCCTAATATTTCAAATATAAGAGTCTTCATTGCTGTGTTGTGATCAACAACAGCTGCAGACAGTCTGTGTCTCAATGCTGAAACTACAAATGGTTCTCTGAACTTGCGTCTATCACAAAGAGCACCATGACTGTTGATCCTTGCAAGGGCAACTTCCAAATAAACGTCCGAGGCATCTTCCTGGCCTCATGCTTTGCACAGAAGACAGGTAACTAGGCCATATACTTCTTTTGCCAGACTGTATGCTGATTAAAAATACTTTATCTCCAAAAAGTACTAAGCAACATCTTTTAGCTTTACCACTGAAGGATGCCCACAATGCGATGGGAGAATTCTGGCAAGGGCAGAAATCAGTGACCTATTATCCTGTGGAATTTTGGCCCTAATTTCAGGACACAAAGAGGAAATGACTCAGTTGTGTAGGCCCGGTCCAGGAAGGCTTCAGAGAAGTTCTGCAGGCACAGCTGGCTGATGCCTGAGTCTTCCAGACCTTCTGAATTGAGAGACCTCCCTGGGAGCATCAGAAGCACTCTAGAAATAACTTCTCTATTCTTTTTGACGCTCTGCCATTAGACCTCCCATCGCTAATATGGAAGCAAAATGAAGCTGTGTTGCTGCCTGCCCAAGCTAACCACCTGTTGATTCCATGGAGAGAATAATATACTCAGTGGGGAAGCTTTGCTTCCAATTTGGCAAGATGGCTAATTTCCCTGTGTGTGTTGAATCCATGGTGGCAACACACACCCAACTAAGAAACCTGCTGAATCCTACACTCTGCTGAATTTTAAGCCATGAAATAAAACCATCCTCTAAACCGTAGGATGAAAACAGTGCAGAACTATACTCTGCATCCTCTTTCTAACCCTAACTGTGCTCTACAACACTACTTACTTTAGTGTTATCTTCCTCACATAGATAGGATTTTCACCTTCCAGAATAGCCAACCCAACTAATGTCCTCTTTGGAACTAATTCTGGAGTTTTCACAGTCTTCAAAGATTGTGATATTTGTCCACTATTCTTGGCAGCTAATAGGTAAATAAAATCATATTATTTATGATAATAAATACCTCACAGCTAATAGGTAAATAAAATCATATTATTCAGGAACTCAAAGAGACTTGAGTTTACATAATTTCTAGTCATAAGAGCATGTATCCATGGAACTCTCCACCACAGAATTAACATACAATCCTTTACTGACTCTTGATTAAAGGCAACCTCATAGATAATAGTTCTGCTTTCTACCTGGTTCTTGTCCACATTTCTCTGTGTATAACAGCTATCTGAGCAAAGTATTCACGGTCTAGAGAGCTCATTAGGACATTCCCTGATAGACCAAAAGCTAGTACAGTGTCACAAACAGGGACCTAAGTAAGAATTTCTAACAGGAAACCCTTTCCATCAAGCTTCCCATGAAGATGTACTAGTGCCTCTGCTGAAGTTGGAGGACGGCCGCTGGCTTCCATTTGGGTTATGAAGACCACTGATTCCTTCCCCCCACATTTTTTTTACCACTTGGTGCACCAGTTATCTTAAGCTACCTGAATGATCTGTTCCTTTAATATAACACCCCCATTTAATATAGCAGGTAGGAAAAGTCTAGTTCCTACACCTCTGCACTTCAGAGAACTGACTTATATTCTGTCTCTGCCCTCATTCTGAATATATTTGTTCTGTTCAGACAACTCTCATTTCTACCCTCTCTGTGCATTATATTCCTTTCCCTGCTCAGACATTGACTGTGATATGGGTTTTTATGGTCTAATGGGTATCTGGCTTTGTAGATTTTACTCTTGGCATCTCACTCTGAAACTCATTGGCCAGCTTTGACCTATCCTGTACACAGCATAGATTCTCAGAAACAATGTGCCCAAGGGTCAGGGCTCTAGGCTCTGCTTATGTAAAAGTTCATCCTGAGTAAGTAAGGGTTACATTTGCTTATATGCACAAAATGGTTTACACTAAATAATGCCAGCTATTGAGTCAAACTCTTGATCAGAGATGGACACATATGATTTATTAATCTTTACTTTCTAAGTGTTTAGATCTCAAATGTGAACACACACACACACACACACACACACACACTTGGTGTTTCTCCAGTACTTTCCTTCTACCAATCATCCTGGGATGTTAATTAAAAAATGTACTGAACTTGGGGCACCAGAGTGACTCAGTTGGTTAAGCGTCTGACTCTTGATTTCAGCTCAGGTCATGATCTCAGGGTCATGAAATCAAGCTCCATCTCAGACTCCTCACCCAGGAAATTATCTCTCTCCTCCCTCTATCCCTCTTCTCCCCATCTCACACTCTGTTTCTCTCTCTAAAAAATAAATGAATCTTTAAAAAGATACTGAACTTGACCTTCTTTAAAGAGCACTAAGAAAGCCCTCAAATAGAGTTTTAATTGTCTCTGGAGTCATGTAGTTGCTTTAAAGGATTAGTTCTCCTCTTTAAATATGAACAATTTTCTTTTTCCTCACCTATTGGGTAAATATTTCTATAAATTCCATCCTTGAACATTAGTTGAAAATCAAAAACAGAACAAAACAAAGAAAACCACCCCCATCTTCTTATGAATTAAACACTTTCTTAATATAATTAGAGTTGAGCTACCATAAATATACTTCATCATCTACGATGTACTAAACCAAAACCCAAAGAAACAGTGAGAAGTTTCATTTTAGACTTGTATTCCTTTTATCTTTTTCTTAAGCACCAGTACCTTTATATTCTTTGCACTACTATCTTTCAATCCCAACTGTTTAATCCGGTATTTCTAAAATTCTAATGTGGTTATACATCACCTGGATATCTTGTTAAACCACTGATTCTGAATTATGAGGTCCGGGATGGGACTTGAGATTCTACGTTTATAATAAGCTCTTAGATGATGCTGATACTGCTTGTTGCAGTCCACGCTATGAGTAGTAAGTATTTAATCAACTTATCCGTATCACCTAATAAGGCATGAGAGGCATTTCTTTTCTCTCAGATGTTGGCATCTTTTCAGGCAATAAAGCAGGAGCCAAGTAAGAGATCCTTTCTAGTGGAAATTCAGACAGCAGCTCTGGCCTCACGGGAGTCTGGAGGCAAATGCATTGGCAGTTCTAGGGAAGCCCTCTGAACTCCCTCTTCCTGGTTGCAGTAGTGGATAGTCTGGTGAGTTGATTTTGTGGTGGTGTTCTGGTATCATGCAGATAAAGATGTTTTTGTAGGCCAGAGAGTAGATTTGAAAAAAGATAGGATTAAGATATTCTAATCATAGGGCCTCCTGGATGGCTCAGTGGGTTAAGCCTCTGCCTTCAGCTCAAGTCATGATCTCAGGGTCCTGGGATCAATCCCTGAATCGGGCTCTCTGCTCGGTGGGGAGCCTGCTTCCCTCTTTCTCTCTGCCTGCCTCTCTGCCTACTTGTGATCTCTGTCAAATAAATGAATAAAATATTTTAAAAAAAGATATTCCAATCATAATACCCACTACAGAGTTTGAACTGTTCGGTGACAGTTTATTTCCACTTGACTGTTAAGAGACAGTTACTAAGTAACTTTGACTTTTCCGTGGTATTGGAAACTTACATCCTTTGCATATTGATGCATAGTCCAAAAGCAATAGCTGTTGAGCCTTGTGAGAAGTATTAAAAATATTCATTTTCATATGCAATTGTTTTCTCACATCAAAATTGCAAACTGATAAAAGAAATACATTTCTCCACATGGGCCTAATTGTAAACGGATAAAAGAAATACATTTCTCCACATGGGCCTACGGTGAGCAGGGCTTCTCTGTGAGCAATGCCCCCACTAAAAACTATCACCAAAGGACCAGTGCTTAGGGCCATTTCAAATCTCTACAGGTCCTTCAGGTTAGACCAGTTTAACTTAAATCTTTAAAAAACTTAAATTCTGCTTTTATAATTTTTTTTCTAAAATAAAACCTCTTTGTTTAAATGTGTCATTTTATCAGAATGTTACAGCAGGGATAGCATGGTGCACGCAGGCTTCAGTATCTCTCTCATTAGCATCCCTAGGAGAAGAACGGCAGAATTATATTTTCATACAAGGCTCTAAGAAATAAAAGAATGATTTAGAAGCAACATTAAAATTAGAAATAGGCTAGGTTCTGAAACCAGATACTATCTAGAAAATGTAGTAAATCGTCCATGTTTTTCACACAGCATCGTTCTGCACTGTGAGATTACCTTGGTCTTTTGGTGTGCTGGCTACTTCTTTGTAAGTGGTTGAGTAAATTTATCATCTCCGTGTCATATGAGCTCACTGCTGGCACCGTTTCAAGAAATCTCATTATTTTTTGATGTCTATGATGGATTAAAGATGAGAATATTGCTGGCCTAAGGCTTCGTTAGTCCCGCCTGTCATATTTGTCAGCTACAAAGCAGCTCTGCCAAAGGGTTAGGAGGGCGTTTGGGATAGTGGGCCATTAAAACGCGGTTCCATTACTTACACTCAGTTAGATTGAGGAAATGGAGGGTAACAAGTGTGAGAGTTGTCTCATGGGATCCATTTTCTTTGTTACACACCCAAAAAAGAAAAATCAAGATGACAGCAGAAACAGCAAGAAGCTCTCTCTACATGGGATGGCCACATCTTGTAATTTCTCACTGTGGGTGAAAAGTGCTTGTTTGGGTAACCTCACAGGCAATTCTGAGAGTTCTGTGGCCAGGCAATATCCTGCATGATCAGCCCTGATTCTTATAAGAAACTGACCTTGGATGGCTCTCTGGCCTCTTAGAGACAGAACAAGGCTATCTGAAGGCTTTTGAGTCCTCAGAACAAAGACTATCATGGCATATGATAAGAATAACCAGTTACACATTGTGATTGGAAAGATATTCTCAAGGATATTTAAAATCCGTAATAACCTAATTTAAAATGACCTTAATATTCAAATGTTTAAGTAGTTATTATATTCTCAAGTTTTTACAAATACCATATAGTACAAGGTAAGCAAAATGACATCTACAATATTACTAAAATATTGATGATCATTTTCATGGTAATGCTTTCTGAGTTTATTTCCTTCATGTTCATGTAGGAGGTAGGACTTATGGGTCAGACTCCTGGGATGTAGGTGCCTTTGGGGATTTCTTCCCTGAACCCCAATATAACCATTTATTGTACCAACTACTCTACTTGATGATAAGGAGACAGTGGTTTAAAAAAAGGCTTACAGGGACGCCTGGGTGGCTCAGTTGGTTAAGCGGCTGCCTTCCGCTCAGGTCATGATCCCAGTGTCCTGGGATGGAGTCCTGCATCCGGCTCCTTGCTCAGCAGGGAGCCTGCTTCTCCCTCTGCCTCTGCCTGCCTCTCTGTCTGCCTGTGCTTGCTCTCTCGCTCTCTCTCTCTCTGACAAATAAATAAATAAAATCTTAAAAAAAAAAAGGCTTACAGTCTATTTTGGTAATTGACATTAAATCAGCTTACAAATAAATATATACCATGCATTTTTTTCAGTACATTTCAAGGTATTTGTGGATCTTTTTCTTTTCTTTTCTTTTTATCATGATACTGTGTTGGGAATTCTTGCTAATACAGACATGAAAAGACATTACCTTCTCCACCTGCATGGTCATTATAGTCTTTTAGGAAAGAAAAACATAAATAGATCATATAATACTTAGTAATATATTGCATGAAGGTATGATTGTCTTTGATTCTGTCAATTCTCTTTCCTTTCTTTTCTCTTTTATCCTTCCTTGTATTTAATTATCCAACTATTATGTTGATAATATATATCAGGGACTATGTGCTAAGTACAGCCAGATAGGATCAACTGACTATACTTATTACGTGCCAGACATAATGCAAATTTGTTTATATTCTTTAACTCAAGCAATTTGAAAAGTGGTAGTATTATTATTTTCATTTTATAGATAAAGAAATTGGGACTCAGAAAGATTAAATAATTTGTGCAAATAGGTGGAAAAGTTGGCTTTTGAACAGAAGTCTGTGTGATTTCATAGTATGTGCTCTAATTCACTATACAATTATAAGGGATTTCATAGTATGTGCTCTAATTCACTATACAATTATAAGGGAAATATATACTGTGAGATATTTTTCAAGGAAAACACAACTTGTAGACAAAACTGAATAAAGAGAAATTATTTCTAAAAAATGAAAATATTTATTCAAACCTGTCACTTAATTTTAATTCATTAACAGTGTCCCCAAATCGTTTCCTAATAATATGTTTTAATGCCTTCTATTAAATAATACTACAAAATAGGGTGTGTGTGTGTATACTTATATTTATACTACATATAATTCTTATTATATATATATTAATATACATATATATAATTCTTATTATATATATAATAAGAAAAAACTTTAGTAAAAATATTTTCTTCTTTAAAATCTTAGTTCTGGGCTTAATGGAAAACTACTGGTACCTACTCATTCGCTGCACCAAGAACAGTGGTTATGAAAGTTTAGCTCTGAGAGACTATGACTTTGGGCAAGTAATGAAACATACTGAGAGAACATTCAACTCATAGTCATCTGTGTCAACTTGGCATGCACATCCAGGAGGGTGGAGAGAGGCAATTTGAAGTTTGTTAAAGCTCTGAAATATCAGTCTTTTCCTTTGCCTTCTTTAAGGCAGTAAAGCAGGATGGAAGGATTACGTTTTCCATTTTCACTTGACACGGAGGTCACATGATATCACACATTGGCTCTCTTTAAGCCAAACCTTCAGTGTAGGATAGTCATGTCACTGAAGTGTAATATCTTAAGGCGCTGTCAGTGATACTTGAAGGAAACAGAATTGGATATTACCTATACAATCCGTGGTTCCTTGTGTATGTCTCTGAGGGAGAAAGTCAGTGGAAAGACAGATTAGGTGCCACTTTAGGAAACACACCCTTAAGTCGGACTAAACTGTTACTTGACACCTAGAATACCACAGAGCCTGGCGAAGTGTGGCATTGGCCACTGTAATGAGTTTAGGCCACTCCTGTGTCTTTAAATGCTTAGAGTGTCCTAGCTAGGCCTGTTCCTCTACATGCACTGTGGACTCGAACTTAAGGAACAGTCACTCGTCCACATGCATGGCTGAGCACATCTATCCCACAGGACAGGCCATTCTTACCCCTCATCCCCAGAGGCTCTTTCAGAGTAACTCAGGAGAACTGTTTACTCAAAGGAAGAATTGGATGTCTAAACCCTCCAAGATAGGTAAACCATTAATCCCTGCCTTAAGACCTTTTTGGCACCTTGACAAAAATTGGGAACAAGCTGAAATGTGTACTTCTTACCCTTTCAATGTCATACATAAAACAATCTGGTACCCCCAAATCTGATTTCATGCATCCAGTGTTTTAAGCATTTAATCCCACTATGTCAACCTCCATATTAATCTCTAAATCTTTGTTTTGTCCATACACCCTTTATTCAAAAGCAGTGAGTAATCACCCCATCTATACTCTTTGTCCCCTGTAGATGCAACTGCTGATGTAGGATAAAGTTTATAGAATTTTTTCCCATAAAAATTTTCATAAGTTCAGAGATTCTTGAGTTCAAGGACCATGTCTATTATTTCTTCTGAATTCCTCAGTGTGATATCTAGCATGATGCCTTAAACATAATATGCCTTCATTAGCACTTGAAAATATTTGCCTTTTTAAAACATTTTATTTTATTTTTTCATTGTTCTAAGATTCATCATTTATGCACTACACCCAGATGTGCCCTCCTTAGTACCCACCACCTTTTTTTTTAAAAAAAGATTTTCTTATTTATTTGAGAGAGAGAGAGCATGAGAGGAGAGAGGTCAGCAGGAGAAGCAGACTCCCTGCTGAACAGAGAGCCTGATGTGGGACTTGATCCCAGGACTCCAGGATCATGACCTGAACTGAAGGTAGTTGCTTAACCAACTGAGTCACCCAGGTGCCCACCACCCTTTTTAATATTTTTTTTCTATTTTCAAAGCCACATTTGACATTAATTAAATTGCTTATTTGGAAGTAAAGAGTATTAGCAAATGAGGATCATGTGTCCCATAATTCAAAACAAAAAGTAATGCAGTTTTAACATTTAGTTGTGCTTTCTCTATGCAATATCATGGTCTATTGAATTTTTATGATTCATTTTTAGCTATCCATACCTTTCTAAGAATAGGAAAATGTCTGTTGTATTTGGTACTAGCAGAGTTACTGAAGCTTAGGATTTTACACAACAGAAACATAGTCTTTTTTTCTCCCCTTAGACAGCTTTCTTAATACTATTTAGTCATTCTACTTTTTAAGTGCCACAGAACCACTCTCTCAGGGGTGTTTTCTCCTTACTGTCTTCACCCCAGTGCTTTCTCATCTCAAGAATAAAAAAAAAAAAAAAAAAAGACAATCAGTGTTTCCTCTGTACATTTTCCATATATTCCTGTAATTTCCTCCAATTGCCATAACCTGTCCTGGCATTTCTTACATTTCCTATTGAAAAAAATGAAAACTAAGGACACCTGGCTGGCTCAGTCAGAGGAGCATGTGGCTCTTCATCTTGGATTGTGAGTTTGAGCCCCATGTTGGGTGTAGAGATTACTTAAATAAATAAGACTTATAAAAAAGGTGGGGGAGGGGCACCTGGGTGGCTCAGTGGGTTAAACCTCTGCCTTCGGCTCAGGTCATAATCCCAAACCCTGGGATTGAGCCCCGTGTCAGGCTCTCTGCTCCGTGCAGAGTCTGCTTCCCCCCTCTCTCTGCCTGTCTCTCTGCCTACTTCTGATCTTTCTCTCTGTCAAATAAATAAATAAAGTCTTTTAAAAAGAAAAAGGAAAACTCTGATAAAAAATTATTAGGTTTCCAAACATTTAAAGAAGAACTAATTCCTATTCTCCTGAAACTGTTCCAAAAAGTAGAAATGGAAGGAAAACTTCCAAACTCATTTTATGAGGCCAGCATCACCTTGATCCCAAAACCAGACAAGGATCCCACCAAAAAAGAGAACTACAGACCAATATCCTTGATGAACACAGATGCAAAAATTCTCACCAAAATACTAGCCAATAGGATTCAACAGTATATTAAAAGGATTATTCACCACGATCAAGTGGGATTTATTCCAGGGCTGCAGGGTTGGTTCAACATCCGCAAATCAATCAATGTGATACAACACATTAATCAAAGAAAGAACAAGAATCATATGATACTCTCCATAGATGCTGAAAAAGCATTTGACAAAGTACAGCATCCCTTCCTGATCAAAACTCTTCAAAGTGTAGGGATAGAGGGCACATACCTCAATATTATCAAAGCCATCTATGAAAAACCCACCGCAAATATCATTCTCAATGGAGAAAAACTGAAAGCTTTTCCGCTAAGGTCAGGAACACGGCAGGGATGTCTATTATCACCACTGCTATTCAACATAGTACTAGAAGTCCTAGCCTCAGCAATCAGACAACAAAAAGAAATTAAAGGCATCCAAATCAGCAAAGAAGAAGTCAAACTATCACTCTTCGCAGATGATATGATACTATATGTGGAAAACCCAAAAGACTCCACTCCAAAACTGCTAGAACTTGTACAGGAATTCAGTAAAGTGTCAGGATATAAAATCAATGCACAGAAACGGTTGTATTTCTGTACACCAACAACAAGACAGAAGAAAGAGAAATTAAGGAGTCAATCTCATTTACAATTGCACCCAAAACTATAAGATACCTGGGAATAAACCAAACCAAAGAGGCTAAGAATCTATATGCGGAAAACTATAAAGTACTCATGAAAGAAATTGAGGAGAACACAAAGAAATGGAAAAATGTTCCATGCTCCTGGATTGGAAGAACAAATATTGTGAACATGTCTATGCTACCTAAAGCAATCTACACATTTAATGCAATCCCTATCAAAATACCATCCATTTTTTTCAAAGAAATGGAACAAATAATCCTAAAATTTATATGGATCCAGAAAAGACCTCGAATAGCCAAGGGAATATTGAAAAGAAAGCCAAAGTTGGTGGCATCACAATTCCGGACTTCAAGCTCTATTACAAAGCTGTCATCATCAAGACAACATGGTACTCACACAAAAACAGACACATAGACCAATGGAACAGAATAGAGAGCCCAGAAATAGACCCTCAACTCTATGGTCAACTAATCTTCGACAAAGCAGAAAAGAATGTCCAATGGAATAAAGGCAGCCTCTTCAATAAATGGTGCAGGGAAAATTGGACAGCCACATGCAGAAAAATGAAATTGGACCACTTCCTTACACCACACATAAAAATAGACGCAAAATGGATGAAGGACCTCAATATGAGAGAGGAATCCATCAAAATCCTTGAGGAGAATGCAGGCAGCAACCTCTTTGACTCAGCCACAACAACATCTTCCTAGGAACAACGGCAAAGGCAAGGGAAGCAAGGGCAAAAATGAACTATTGGGATTTCATCAAGATCAAAAGCTTTTGCACAGCAAAGGAAACAGTTAACAAAACCAAAAGACAACTGACAGGATGGGAGAAGATATTTGCAAACGACATATCAGATAAAGGGCTAGTGTCCAAAATCTATAAGGAACTTAGCAAACTCAACACCCAAAGAACAAGCAATCCAATCAAGAAATGGGCAGAGGACATGAACAGACATTTCTGCAAAGAAGACATCCAGATGGCCAACAGACACATGAAAAAGTGCTCCACATCACTCAGCATCAGGGAAATACAAATCAAAACCACAATGAGATATCACCTCACACCAGTCAGAATGGCTAAAATTAACAAGTCAGGAAATGACAGATGCTAGCGAGGATGCGGAGAAAGGGGAACCCTCCTCCACTGTTGGTGGGAATGCAAGCTGGTCCAACCACTCTGGAAAACAGCATGGAGGTTCCTCAAAATGTTGAAAATAGAACTACCCTATGACCCAGCAATTGCACTACTGGGTATTTACCCTAAAGATACAAACGTAGTGATCCGAAGGGGCACGTGCACCCGGATGTTTATAGCAGCAATGTCTACAATAGCCAAACTATGGAAAGAACCTAGATGTCCATCAACAGATGAATGGATAAAGAAGAGTGGTATATATACACAATGGAATACTATGCAGCCATCAAAAGAAATGAAATCTTGCCATTTGTGACAACGTGGATGGAACTAGAGGGTATCATGCTTAGTGAAATAAGTCAATCGGAGAAAGACAACTATCATATGATCTCCCTGATATGAGGACGTGGAGATGCAACATGGGGGGTTAGGAGGATAGGAGAAGAATAAATGAAACAAGATGGGATCGGGAGGGAGACAAACCATAAGTGACTCTTAATCTCACAAAACATACTGAGGGTTGCTGGGGAGAGGGGGGATTGGGAGAGGGGGAGGGGGTTATGGACATTGGGGAGGGTATGTGCTATCGTGAGTGCTGTGAAGTGTGTAAACCTGGCGATTCACAGACCTGTACCCCTGGGGATAAAAATACATTATATGTTTATAAAAAAATAAAAATAAATAAATAAAATGCAAAAAAATTATTAGGTTTATTAATTTATTTTTATAAAGCAAAGTCTAATTTACATTAGTCAGATATTTAATATATTCTATTAGTATCTATAGTACATTATTATAGATGTATGTTATGTAAGAATCGAAGAAACAACTAGCTATTTGCTGAAAAATTTCATGCCAAAATAAATTGCTATATTTCTGAAAAAGCTTAAAGTGAAATTTCAGAATTTAGAGACATTCTCTGGCATTATTTGACCAAAAAATGGAAGAGAGAAGAAAGAGTCCATTCTGCCTCCAGACACCCACCATATGAAAGTGGCAAAATTTTACAGTGACAGAGAGGAGAAGTTCAGAATCTCCAAACCTAGGGTTACTCTAAATCTGACTTTTCTTAAACATAAGAAATAAAAAGTTAAAGAATAGGGGATAAAACTAAGTGCTTTATCCTCATAAATCATTGTAGCTAGAACAAACATTTCATTTAATTTAAATCATCACCTGAATGTTCAGTATTTATATTTGTGGCATTATTACAAAAGTTATTTATTTAAAAATATTAAAACTGTTTATTGTAATAATTACCTCTTAATAATTCCATCTTATAAATAGTATCTATGTTGGACACAGTGAGCACTTAAGTTTCTTAGAAATCTTGAGTGGCAAGACAAAGTGCTGAACCCTTAATTCAAAGACAAATTACTACATTCTAAAGCTGGGATCATTAAGCCAGGGATTTTAAGATTTTATTTATTTGACAGAGAGAGAGATTGAGAGAAAGACAGAGAGACAGCCAGAGAGGGAACAAAAGCAGGAGGAGTGGGAGAGGGAGAAGCAGGATTCCTATAGAGCAGAAAGACAAATGTGGGGCTTCATCCCAGTACCCTGGGATCATGACCTGAGCCCAAGGCAGACACGTAATGACTGAGCCACCCAGGTGCCCTGAGTTGGTTACCTCTTAATAATTGAGATGAAAAATGAATGTATGAATGAAGAATTCAGGTTTTCTTTCTCTTTTGGACTTTCTGCATAAATTCTACAGATAAGTTATATGTACAATACACCATGTATTGTATGTATGTACATACATACAATATGTATGTATGTATGTACATACAAAGTATGTAAACTTTGAATCACTCTCTATTTATGGTCAAAATATTTTTTTTAAATTTATGCCATCTCAAAAGCACTATAAAAACCATATGAATCAAGTCACACAATTGTCTGTAGTTCATCTCCAAACTCATTGATTAGGAGCCAAATGGTAATTTATCCCAATATATCAGGAAATGATCATTCTGTTTCTTGTTTTGTGGTTGTAATGGCTCTATATTCATGAGATTCCAGTATAAACATTTATAAATTATCATTCTCTCATATTTTAGTATTTATACATGAGTAATAATAAAGAACAGATTATTTTTCTTTTGTTTTCAAGTGTTATGATTTTTTAATTATATATACTAATAGACTGAGACATTAAAATACCACATGAAATGTGTCAACTACAGAAATGGTAATAGGCAAATTAATCCTGCTGAGAAATATGTAGTGGCACATGTGAAAGAAAAGCAAGAAAAGAAAAGAAAAGTTAAAAATAGGACTAACAGATTTTATTTCAAGCTGTCTAAATGAATGATGAGGGTAATAAAATGACCCTTATTATACTCAGTGAATTTTCATCAATCACGTCTTAAAGTGTCTGTAACGATAAATCAGTCACTTATTTCTGATAGCAAATTGTTTGAAGGATCATGTCCAGAATGACAGCATTTGAAAGCCAACCTAATGGCGAGTTAGTACTGTGTATAGAAGACGTGTATCATGCAGCCTTGAGTCTTGTGTGCAGACAGCATTGATGGAGTTGGGGAAATAGAGTTAAAGGAAGTGATTGATCTGGCAAAGGAAGCTTCTATATCTAGATAAATTATATCCTGGGTTGTATGAAAAACTAAAACTAAGCTTTCAAGGGTGTCACGATAGATGGATAGATGGGAAAGGTATTTAAACATGGCAGAAAGGCTACCAAGATACAATTTTCTTAAGTGATGTCAAAAGTGGATACTTGATAGTGACTATTTCCCTAAATATTATAATAGACTGACAGGTGATCTAGACTTAGTTAAGAACCTACTCACTGATCACCGGGAGCAAATGTGAGTTTACTAAAATCAAGTCACTGCAAATTTCTTTACTTCCTCCTTTGGTGCATTTGCCTCCAAATGTGAGTTTACTAAAATCAAGTCACTGCAAATTTCTTTACTTCCTCCTTTGGTGCATTTGCCTCGGTTGAGATAAAAGGACAGCCTGACCAGTAAGTCTCATTTAAATCTCTGGAGTCAGAAAATCTGAGCAGAGAAAACAAGCTGACCATTAAGAGACTGCTGAGTAGAAACAAGTCGGATACTTTTCTCAATAAAGACATGGTGTCAGTGTTGTCTCAGAAGTGACAAGGAGGATTTCATGAAGTCATGTTTGACACTGCCAGTCACTCTTCAAAGAACTCTGTCGTTTAGCAACATGGAGTTGAGAAGTGAAAACATTTGTCTTTGGCATATAAATGAGATAGTAAATTACAGATGCTATTTCAGTTTCGTCAAGAACAAAAGTCTGGAAAATAGTCCATGAAGTTCCATTCCTGATTAGATTTAAAAGCTGATTTTCTTTCTTTCTTTTTTTTTTTTCACTAAACATACATTTTAATAAGTTCAAATCATATGGTCATTAAGGTTTAAAATGAGTTAGTTCGATTCGAAGATCATTTTTGCTGTTTTTTTAGCCAGTTGTGACTTCAACAGAAGCTTGAAAATGGTCAAGAATCATGCTGTTTATATCCTAGTTCTTCCTCATTCTGAACTCTGCAACAATTTACAGAGATTTGGGAGTTTGCCCAGAGTTTCAAACCCTATAAAAATGCAAAGGGTTAATTAATTAATAGAGATCTTAAAAAGCACACAAGAGTTTGGTTATTGGCTGGAAAATGTGCAGAGAATATCTTCAGAATAACAGCATTTAAGGCAAAATATTTACACAAACCAGCCCTAACTTTATCTGTATGATAAACATTGTGTCATCCTTTTGATTCCTATTTGCTAGACTAAATTTCACTGAACAAAATATATGAGTATCAGTAATTTCCTCAGGAGCGTTGTTATTTGAGAAAAGTCTAACTATAAAAGGACTGGATAAATGCACAGTAATCAATCCCAAACTGATTACATTTTAATAAATTTGTGAAATACTCTCATTTTTAAATAAGGTGATAAACTAAATGATAAATACCTGTATGCAAATCAAGATTTTTAAAAGTAAGAACATTTTTTCATTGTCTTAAATTTATCAGATGACCAAAGCAAGGCATGTATTAGACAATAAGGAAATTTTATTTGAAGCTTGTATCTCTGGGCTCTATTAAAGGATACAAATCCTATGATTTGCTACTATGTGTGCATAATATCAATACTTGTTGCTTAGGCATGACTAAAATGCAAGTGGGGAGTAGAGGTGAACTTACCCTTGATCTACAGGAACTCTTTGGTAATATCAAGGGACTCAACCCTGGGTTTCCTTAGCCTTTCTTTCTGCTGCCATGGGGATACACAGAGGACCTCTGTTTTGCCTCTGGTTTAGACTGAGTATTGGCAAGAATACAGAGCAACCTGAAGCAGCTATTTGGAGGAAAGCTAGCACATTCCTCTGTAGAGTGATAAAAGTTTGTAGTATGTATACTAAAGGATCATAGCCCATTAAATGTCCCTTTAAAGGAAGCTTAGCCTTCATGGATAACCTGTAAAGAGGTAACAGGTGCTTCATCTTTTGTAACACGTGAATATGAAGAGGAGAGATGGAAGATGTCAGAAAATGCAATTGTATCATAAGTAAGAAATGAGCAATCACATGAAGAATGTTATGCTCTCTTACCTTACCTGTAGTGACACTTTGTGATTATTTTCTATTCTTCCAGTCATTCTTTTCCTATCATTGTCTCTTTTCCCTATGCTTCTTACTTACTTACAGTGTTTTCCTCATTCTGCCCTTGTATGGCTTCTTTTTTCAGTTGACTTTCTCTCTGGATGGAATCTCACTTACTATGCACTTTATTCTGTATATCAGATCCTTTCCCATATCCTTCACTTTTGCCTTCCTTCATCCATAATGCATCATTTGCAAACCCCTCAACCTCCACTTGGAACGTTCAGCTCACCTTCTTGATCTACAACACAACTGCCTCTAGGCTAAGGACACTGCTTCCTCTGCCCACCACCCGAGGAGTATTCACTTTCCCTCCAACCACTGGGCCCCCAGGGTGAGGTATTTCCTCATTTTCACTTTTACAACCTTTTGTTTCCCTTTCACTAGAAGCGCCTAGATCACAAAAGTATCTCAGCTAATGCTCTCCTGGGTCCCATGTCATACCCTAATTTCTGGGAGTACCATTGTCATCATTCACTGTGAATTTAATATACAAGTAGGTTAGCCTCCAGCACTCTCAACTCTCAGTTACTTTAGCTTCTCTACTCTAGTGATATGGTCAGCATCACTAATTTATCCACTCACCCCTTTGGTCAGTACTCTTTTCCCCCTCCTTCAGTACTTGAAATTCTGTTGCCATTTATTATATTTATTCCCCTGTATCACTATCTCCCTTGCCTATCACTCCTTTCATGATGATTTCTTGGCAGAACTAAAATTTTGGTTAAATCGGTCTTTCTTTTTCATACCTTTACCGGTGTAGCTGAATAATAAGGAGAAAAACCTTGAATATTATTAAAGGCTTGCTCCTTAAGGTATGGCCACAAGTCAGAGTTGGCTCTTAATATCGCCTTTCAATCATGCTATACTTCAGGAATCCAGGTGTTTCCCCCACTTTCTTAGCTCCTTGTTCCTTTTTAACCTCCAATATCTCCTTTCTCAGCTTCCCATTCACTGATGACTGGGTTTCTAACTTCACCAGGAAACATGAAGCATTCAGAAGAGAGCTTCTGTAGACTCCTTTCACCACATTCACTCGCCTTTCAATATCTGAACCCACATGTCTGCCTTACTGCATGTAACACTGAAGAATATCCTTGGTCATGTGGACGCTAGAACCCACCCCACTGCCTCATCTAAAACATTGTGCTGATATTTCTCTCCTCTCTTTCTATATTATCACTATTTTGCTCTCTACTGGTTCATTCCTATCAGCCTACAAATATGTTTTCCCTACATCTTAAGAGAAAAAAAATCTTTCTTTTGACACCTCTGCCTATCTACCACCTCATTTGAAATGAATGAAATCTTTTTCACAAAGAACCTTCAGAAGACTAGTTACATTTTCTAATACCTGTCTTTGATCCTATTCTAGCCTCACTCTAGAGAGAATTTTTTTCCTTATTCTACATACACACACACACACACACTGCTTCTGCTTCTGTCAAGTTCACCTGTCTCTCTATGTTGTAAAATCCAAGGATAAGCATCAAGATCTCATCTTACATGACCCATTGGCGGTATTTTCCACAGTTGATTATTTCTTCCTCCTTGATGTACTTTCTTTTCTAGGGCTTTAGGACATTACAAACTATTGTTTTTGTTTTTGTTTTTCTTAACATGCCAATTCATTTCTTCCTAGTTTCCTTTGCTGAATTTGCCTCTTCTCTCTGATATCCAAATATTGTAATGCCATAGGACTCAGTCTGGTCTTAGATCTTTTTGTCTTCAATCTCTGCACTCATTTCTTTGATTTCTCATCCAGTCTCAAAGGTATTCTATCTCTTGAGATATAACCATATCATTATATCCAGCCCAAACATTCCATATTCCAGTCTCCCATATCCAACTGGCTAGTGGAGATCTCCACATGAGTGTCTAATTAACACTGAAAACCTGGTATACCCCAAATCAAACTCTTAGGCTAGACATCTCTAATTTATTTGATGGAAGCTCTATTTTCCAGTTACTCAGGTCAAAATCATTGTAAATATCCATGACTCCTTTTAATCTCTCAAATCCTAACAAAGCCTGGTGGTTCAAACTTTAAAACATTCAGAATCTGATCATCATTCTGCTACCCACTACTACCATAGTGGTGTAAGTTATTATGTACTTTTGCTTGGATTATTATGGCAATTTCTAATTGTCTCTTTACTTTAATCTTTACTTCCTACCATCTATTCTCAATCACTTGTTTAATAAGAAAGTTTTAAAATATGACTCAGGCCATGACAGAATTCTGTTCAAATCCCTTTATTATTTCCCTTTTTCTAACTGAACAAGTCAAAGTTCCTAAGGTGGCCTATAGCTCTACATTTTCTGTCAACTACTATCATTTCCCCTCTACACATGCACAGGTCTGTACTCTGAATTCATCTACTACTCTCACCTTTCCTCCTTCTCTTCCAGCCACATGGGCCTCTCTGTTCCACCAAATTTTTTCTCCCATAGCATTTTTCACCTTCAAAATACCAAATTAATTACTCAGTAGGCTTATTCACTTAGTTGAGGCAGAACATGAGTCAAGGAATCTATAGATTTGGGGGTGGGATTAGTGACAGAGAAGGAGGTAGCCTAGGGAAAAAGGACAGGAAAAGGAGAAGAGCCAATAAAGGATATGTTATCAAGCAAGGTGTCACTGGGGCAACTGGATTTAATCCTCCTGGAGACTCTGAGAGATAATATAAAACATATATGTAAGGTATAAAGTGAGGCACTTTTTTTTTTTTTTTTAATCACCAAATCCTACACATTAATGTTTAAGGGCTGCTCTTGGTGGGGCACAAGAGAGAAAAAGAAGAGAAGAAAAAAAGATTCAAGTTGTTGGAAGTTGGGTGGACAGTCATGAGAGTATCAGTGTTGAAGGGCTATGGTGAGGGCACTAATAGAGTTTTTTGTGATGGAGTATTGTCTCTTCTCCCTAAATAAATATACACTCCTAGAGAGCATGAATGTTCATCTATTTAGTTCATGGCTATATCCTATCATCTAAAACAGTCCCTCACATACACATAAGAAGTATCCAGTGAAGATTTATCAAGTAAATGAATTTAGTCATGAAGTTACCTACTTCCTGCATGTGATGACTTCCTAATCTATTTCTCTAATGTTTCTCTGATATCTGCATCAATACTTCCAAAAGAGTCCTGTCCAAGTCAGTGGGTAGGTCCTACTTCAAATACTGAATTTTGCAAAACACACTTATCCCCACACCACCAACATCAGTCTCAGATTTGATTACTCTGTCACAATCCCCCCTGCTCCTAAAGACAAAAGTCATTGTGTCAGCTTGGCTTCTTCCCTGTTATGCATAATTCACAAGTTCTACGACTGAATTTCCTGCATCTACATTCTCCTTTATATCTCCATGGCAAGTATTTTGGATCAGACTTTGGTAATCTCTTTTACGGAAAATCTCTGAAATGCCTTGGAAAAGCATTGCTTGTCAATTTTAGTCTTTGAACTCTAAGACTAATTTAGTCTTTGAACTCTAATAGTCTCAGAATATTTATCAAACACAAATTTAACTGTATCATTTCTTTTTCTTTTTTTTTTTGCTTAAAATTTGTGATGACTCTTTGTCATTTAAAGAATATATTTTAAGTTCATTATTGTGACAAACAATAATTTCCTTTCTGACCACAGCCTTTCTTTTTCAGCCACTCTTCAGTTTAATTCACTGATCAATTTTTTTAACTACTATATGCTAGAGGGTCTGCTCTGTGCCACATCCTATGCTGATTGTTACTTATAAGCCTAAAGTGGATTATATGTGTGTGTGAGTGAAATATAAAATTGTTAGTCATCCCTATGACTAATTGAAGGGCTTTCTACTATTCGTAACAATGAATGACATCATATTTTAATATGTTGATATGATTCTTTGAAAGAAATCACAGTTTTCTAGCCCCCATTATTACCTTCCAGGTGCAGAAATGTTTGCTCATGGTAAAACTTGATCAAAACATATTTACCTCATTGAACTGTACTTGATGATTAGGTCCCATTCTGTACTCTGATAATATCAACATAGCAACTAAGCATTCATTGAAATGTATTTTATTTTTGTGAAATCATATAGCTCTTAATTTGATTACCTGAAAACAATAAAACGGTAATAATTTTCTATTTCTATTTCCTATGAAAAGAAAAATAGTCATTTTATGTTTTCATATGTGAGAGTGGGAGGTATGCTTCAGCATTATAAAGAGAAAATTGATGAAGGACTTCTCAGAACAAATAAGCAATTGTGCAAAAGACAGATAAGTCCTGATACTACTTACCATTTAGTTGGAATAATGGAAATAACAAGCAAGCAAATACATGTATAATTGCACAGGACAATTATGAAAAAAAGGAAAGAGGCCTGATTAGATAGGGTGGTCAGAGACCTGATGTGGAGAACTAATAGGTGAGCATTAAGGGCACAGGGAATAGTACTGCAAGGTCCTTTGTTGGAAAGAGTTTTTATATTCAAGACTCTAAGAAAGTTTCTGTAACTGCTAAACAATGGATTGAGGAGGAGGGGAATGAAATGAATTTGGAAACAAAGATGGACAGTGGATAAGGGAAAACCTAGAAAGCTTTGGTGAGGAGTCTGCATTTTATTCTTAGTTCTGTGGAAAGTCTCCAGAAGTGTTCCTGAAAAGGGACTATTTAAGTCAGATATTTAAACAGTGTGATTCTAAATTCTGTGTGAAAATCAATTACAAAGATAGAAGAGTGAAAGCTAAGGGGCCAACCAATCTGTGGGATTAGTTACAGGTGGAGATTCAAATGGGCTGCTAGATATTCATATCTGGAGTGACAGGATATTTTAGTCTGCTTGGGCTGCCATAATAAAATGCCATAGACTGGGTGGCTTGACTATAAGTTTACTTGACTATAGTTCTAGATTGAGAAGTCTGGGTTCATGGTAGGTTTCCTTCTGAGGCTCTTCCCTTGTTCTTTAGGTGGTTGCCATCTGGCTGTATGCTCACATAACTTCTTTGTGTGTACAGAGAGAGTGAAAGAACAAGCTCTCTGATGTTTCTTATAAGAGCACTAATCCTGTGGAACCAAGGCCCCACCTCCGTGACCTCATCTAACCTTAATTAAGCCCAAAGGTTTCAAATGCAAATACCATTATATTGGGGAATCATAGCTTCAACATATGAATTTGGATAGGGAGGAGGTGCAATTCAGTCCATAATATAGGTCTGGCTCACCATGTGAAATTAGGAAGGAAACTTCTTTTTTACCAGAAGAAAATTCAGAATGTAGGAGGTATGAGGTTTCCAATGGTAAGAACAGTACAGCTTTCATTTTTAAGTCTTTATGATTTTAGAAACACTTTCTTCCTTAGAACTTAAATCTACTTTCTACATTGGCCTCCATCAAAGATATTTTCATCCTTTATTGTCCGTGTGTCAGGCACTTTATACCCATTAGCTGTCATCACAACTTTGTTAGGTAGGTATTATCATCTTCATTGCATAGGTGAGGACTGTGAAGCCTAGAAAGTGTGAAAAACTTGACCACAGTCCTATTACCAGGATTCGAGCTCTGATTTATAGGACTCTAAATTCCTCATTTCATCTATCTCAATTGATCCCTAAACCATTCCCACAAACCCCCATATGGGTGTTGCCTTCTGTGGCTGAATTTCACTCACAGTTCTTTCTCAAGCTTTTTGAGTGCATTTACGCATCATTTGTGTTTATGTAACATCTTTGCACATCTCCATTTAATAGATTTCTCATGTATTACAGCTAACCTTGAGCAGGATGAGCCTTGTGATGTAGTTTTGTACTACTCTGAACAGTAAATAAAATAATATCCCGAAATTAATATTAAAAATTTGAAAATGAATATTTGAGAAGATGACTTGTCTATGCAACATTTTCATTTGACTTTATTTAATTTACTCTTTTTAGAATCTACTTTTTACCTTTTAATCTTATAACTTTAAAAATTTATCAAAAATAAATACTACTTTTCCTTGAGATTTAACTGTAGAATGGTGATTTCTCCACATGTCCAAAATTTACCAAAATGTAATGGATATGATAGCAATAAGCCTACAGATGTGATTTATCATTTCCTCAATTTCATCATCTGTAAAATAGCAATAACGATATTATTCCTAGACAATTTGGCAAATTTCTTTGGATTGCATGTTAGACATTCCAATCCAAGAGGGCCATTACTGTTAATAACCACAAAAATAATTAACTATAAAACAAATTCTTCATTTGTGTAGTGCTTACATTCATATTATACATACATATCATCAGTTCAAGCATTAAAACTTAAAGAAAGCATCCTACTATATTCAAACCTCTGAATTTTTGTGTCAAGCTGATGGTTAGCATTGAAAAAAAGACTGTTAAGAGCTTCCCACAAAACTGAGTGCCAAACAAATATTTTTTCTCAAATAATCTCATGCAAATGAGACAATGTAATATGGAGAAAAGAGTGATGGAGTGATAAGGAGAATTCTATTCTAGTCCTGATTCTGTAATAACTTTGTTATTTGTCTCAACTTTTCTATGACTCAATTTCTTCACCAACAAATAATTTAATTATGTTAAAATGCATCTCAGAGCTCTAAGATTCTAAGGTTCTGTGATTATTCTTTTGAGGGGAAGACTCAAATATCCCAACAGTTTCTTTAAATACAGGTGATTCAATTTCAACTTAACCTCCTTTATGGACCCTTTTGGCTATTGATTAATTCATAGTGGCTTTATAGTTACGATAGAATTATTTAAAATGAGGTATTTTGTGTTCAGGTTGCCACTTTTCTGTGTTACTTTGTGTAAGTCGCTTGGCCTGTCTGTCTAGTATACTATTTTCTTATCTTTAAAATAGGGATGATTGAGATTTAAGTGAGTTTGTCCATACAAACATAGCCTGAGACATGTGGTGTTTGACACAGGATAAACACTCAACTGATGACAACCTTTTTGTCACTCTTACCATCATCATCAGTTGCCAAATACTGGTTCCAAACATCACGTCTTCCATTCAGCTTTAAATGCCTCATTATAAAAATAGTATGTTTTTTTTTTTTTTTTAAGAGGGACCTGAGATACCATTCTCTATGCCTTTCAAGTGTTGTTGTTGATTTTTCTAATTTTAATTTCAATGTAGTTAATATACAGTGTTATATTGGTCTCCAGTATACAGTACAGTGATTCACCAATTCCATCAATTACTCAGTGCTCAACAAGTTATGTGTGCTCTTTAACGCACAACACCTATTTCACCCATCCCCCCACCCACCTCTC
This sequence comes from Meles meles, assembly GCF_922984935.1. Lineage (NCBI taxonomy): Eukaryota > Metazoa > Chordata > Mammalia > Carnivora > Mustelidae > Meles > Meles meles. The sequence continues at coordinate 61,717,620 of NC_060068.1, read as the reverse complement.
ATCTGGGAACCAACTGTTTATTCTCTGTAGTTCAGAGTCTGTTTTTCGTACTTTGTCTTTTTTCCCCCACTTTTTCATTTGTTTTGTTTCTTAAATTCCACATATGAGTAAAATCATTCAGGATTTATGTTTCTCAAACTGGATTATTTTGCTTAGCATTGTACTCTCTAGATCTATCTATGTTGTTGCAAATAGCAAAATTTCATTCTTTTTCGTGGCTGAATAATAATCCTTTATATATATTATATACATATTAATTATATTTATATATACATTTATATATAAATAAATTTAATATGTGTGTATTTTATATAATATATATATATACACCTGCCACATCTTCTCCCATCTATTGATGGACACTTTGGCTGCTTCCATAGTTTGGCTAATGTAAATAATGTTGCTATAAACATAGGGGTACATATATCTTTCAAATTAGTGTTTTCATATTCTTTGTGTAAATACCCAGTAGTTGACCCCTGGATCATAGGATAGTTATATTATTAATTTTTTGAGGAGCTGCCACAGTGGCTGCACCAGTTTGCATTCATACCAGCAATACATTAGGGTTCCTATTTCTTCACATTTTCACCAACACATGTTGTTTCTTGACTTTTTGGTTTCAGCCATTCTGACAGGTGTGAGGTGATATCTCATTGTGGTTTTGATTTGCATTTCCCTGATGATGAGCGGTACTGAGCATTTTTTCATGTGTCTGTTGATCATCTGGATGTTTTCTTTGCAGAAATGACTGTTCATGTCTTCTATGAGTATTTAATTGGATTATTTGCATTGGGGTTGTTGAGTTGTATAAGTTCTTTATATACTTCGGATACTAACCCTTTATCGATATGTCATTTATAAATACCTTCTCCCATTCAGTATGTTCCTTTTTAGTTTTCCTTGATTATTTCTTTTGCTGTGCAGAAGGTTTTTATTTTGATGTAGTACCAATAGTTTGTTTTTGGGACATATTACTCTGTTTCCTCATTTTTCCTAACTCTCTGTTTTTGTGTATTAAGAAGGTCAGCTACATCTCCTCTCTTGAAAGTTAAGGCCTTATGAAGAAGCGGTCCTGTAGTGCCCTGCAGTGCAGTGCCTGCTCTTCCCCAGAACCTGGTGTTTCAGGGGGTGTCTCTTATGTGTGTTGCATGTGCTCTGCTATTGTGTTCTGGCTACTTTTTCCTTCAGTCCAGTCTTCTGCCGAGGCCCTCTTTGCCTGTGTAGGCAGTGTTTATTCCCTGGCAGGGGTGAAGCACATAATTTTAACAAGGTACATGCTGGTCTGCTTGAGAAATGAGGCCTGCAGTTGCCACTGCAGGGTCTGGGGCTGCATGGGTATGGTTCAAAGTTTTACTAGCGGGCACCTGGGGCCGCCACAGGCTCCACTGTCACATCCACTACCACTGCGACGGCCACCACTAAGACTGGGGCCCTCCAAAGCATGCTCGTCAGGAGACATGGTATTGGCAAAGTTTGCGCAGGTGTTCTGGAGGAGGGGACCCACAGCACCCCACAGGACTGAGGCAAGTGTGACTGGGAAGGTGGATCCGCTGAAGCATGGGGAGGTGGGGCTTGGTTATAAGTGAGCATGTTAAGTAGTAAATGTCATTGCTGGGCTGGTTCTTGCAGGTGGCTATGTGTTTATGCTGAGTGGCCAGGGGAGAAGAATGGTGCCTGCCAGCTCCTTTGTTCCTGGAAGGGTTTTCCTGTGATCCCTGCCCCTCTGGGACAAGCCCTGAGATGAATAAATAGCTCTCTCCCCTGTATGCCTGAGGTATTTTTCAAGCTACTACTTCTACAATATATCTTTATATGGTCCATTTTGCTCCTGTGGCTTTCAAGTTCTTTTCAAAATAAGAATAGTCTTCCAGTAGCCTTTTTTCTTTTTTCACATTTATAAATCAAAATCAATGAAAAAGTATCTCATATGTGTTATAAATCATATATACATTATTTTCTTTAATATTCTGGGGTTTTCTTTGTAATTTTTCTGTAAAATCTCTGACATATATAATGTATATTTGTATCTATCTATATATATGTATTTATATGTGTGTGCATATATATACTTATATCTTTTCAGTAGCTCTCAGTTTTTATTTTTCACCTATTATCCCTAAATACCTTGAAAATTGAGTCTCTTCTATTGTTAGGTCACATATTTATGAAACTACACCAATTTTTAATTAATTAGTTTGTATGTTAAATGGTAGTTCTATATACATGATGGTGAGAATTGTCTTCTTCATCTCTTTCTGGAGTGGACAAACAATTTACTTGTCTTTCAGGCCCTGATTCTGTGAAAGATTACCCATCTGGGGTCAAAAACCTTAATATAAACCCCTAGTTCGTACTTATATCCCCACACTGCATCAACTTCCCCTCCTCTGTTCTGTGCAGATCCGGTATGTCAGAATCTCATTTATTACCTTCTCAGTGTGAACTGCTCTCTTTTGTCATGGTAGTAAAAGGTCTTATCTTTGCATTAACCATAATGTACTCCCTTTCCTTTTCTTAGGTCGTAATAAATTTTCTCTTTTGAAACTTAAGTAGAGAAAGAACATGTATTAACATGTAGGTCCTGAGTATATTTATGACTAGGAATGTAGTTATTTACCCACTAATATTCAGAGTTGTCAAATTCAAACTGGAGGTATTTCTTGAGACATATATCCACATGTATATCTCTCTATATATTTTTAAAATCCATACACAAACATAAAAATATTGTATACTTGTCTGGGAAAATTAGGAAATGTTTGCTTAGAGTTTGCCTCTGTAGTGCAAGTTCATTATTTGTCATGTACCTGGAAAGTAACATATATTCTTAAAACTGCTTCCTCCTTTGTGTCATGGCATAAATAACATAAACAATACCTTACTATTTCCATTTTCCAATTTCAATGGATAACCAAGTTTTTCCACTTTCATTTTGACTCTCTAATTTGTTCCTTTGCATCTTTTCTTCTTCAGTCTCACCATGGGAAATATGTTCAAATAACATTATTGTTTCAAAATGTAACTCTAAAAGAAGTAGGCGCTATGCTTACATATACCTCACATGTAATTAAACCCACCAAACAAATCTGTCAATTCCCAATAAACTCCCAGTGGCACAGGACCTCACAGTGCATGTGTGTGCTCAAAAGGGCAAATCATGTCTCCAGTCATGTTCCTCTGTGTTGCCAGTTCTTTGAATTACAAAGTGTCTTCTTTTTTCTTTTTTTTCCTTCTAGTTAAGTTATATTTTCAGCAAATGAGCACATGGTCAAAATTTTTTTAGTAAACAAGAATGTTTTACTTGGGGGCGCCTGGGTGGCTCAGTGGGTTAAAGCCTCTGCCTTCGGCTCAGGTCATGATCTCAGGGTCCTGGGATCGAGCCCCGCATCGGGCTCTCTGCTCAGCGGGAAGCCTGCTTCCTCCTCTCTCTCTGCCTGCCTCTCTGCCTGCTTGTGATTTCTGTCTGTCAAATCAATAAAATATTTAAAAAAAAAAAAAAGAATGTTTTACTTGACCTATGTACATGTTTTTGCTAAGAATTTATAAGGAGGAAGTGTGAATCCAATTTACTACAGATATCAGCTTTTTTCTCTTAACAAAATAATGTAAATGACACTAGGAAGGATCAGGAATAATATGTGAACAAGGTGAAAATGTAACTACATTTGTGTTTTTCAGACAATCACATTTAATTCAGGTATTAATGCAAAGATTTTTCAAGATAGCAACTTTCTTCTTTCCAGCACCTCTCCTCTGAAGTAAATTACTGAATGAAAATTAAAACACACACACACACACACACACACACACACACACACACACACACACACACACAACCAAAAAACAAAAAACAATCATAATCCATATCCAGACCCATCTTGTATCATGAAAAGTGGAGAAAAGTAAGTGGAGAGTAAATGGATGTCAAATACTCTTGCCATATCAGGTTTTCTTACTTTGAAGGGATCTCTCATCTCTCTGGATCTCCTGTCTCTGGGTCCCAGGTGTTGCTTCGATTTAGATTAATAAAGACACCTCAAGGCACAAGAAGACATTCTCAACATGATTAGTACATGCTCATTGCTTTCCTGGGTAGACAATGTATAGCCAGACAGTTTAGATCTGCACCAAAATGACCTCTAAGGCCTTTTGCTGTCCTGAAATTCTATTTTGAGGATACAATTAAACAGAGCAAGTTTCTAGCGTATGCACCTGCTCCCCTTATCTTAAGGGAATGGCAACAATAGAGAGAAAAGGCCAACAAATAGACAAGTGGAAGGTGGTATTGTCTCCATATTTGAAGGCTTCGCCTCACACAGCTGGCATACAAGGGAGATTTGTAAGAGCATGCATTTTAAAATTCAGGTTTGGTTTACATGTAGTGTATGAAATCATTTCAGATTTGTATATATAGAGTTGTACGTGGAATGTATACAGATGACGTGATGTCCCAGAGGTAGCATTTACTTCATTTGAAAGAGATCCCAATATCACTAGAACTACAGAGTACCTGGAGCCCTAGAATAAAGTAACACTTTCTATTTTAATGTTTGAGGCAAAAACTATGTATCTCTTTGCATGTGTAAACTGCACTTGAACCTGGAGCCTGAGGAACCAGGTTCCCAAACACACTGGAAACTATCCCGTCCCTGCTCTCTGGTTATTAAGTCTAACTTGCAAAGTAGATTCAAGTGATGAGTGCCTAGTCCTATCTGATGAGCTGTTCATTTCCCTGTTTGGCTAGAATCAGAGGTGACTGGAGTAAAATCCAAGCCAAAAGGACATATTAAAGCAAAACTGTGTCTCTCCATTGATATTGCAACTTGTGGGGCCTCTAGTCAAAGGGGAGGTGACTTAAAGCATTGAGCAGTAAGATGGGTCATTTCTCTAACCTTTAATATAAACTGTGATTGAAGAATTGGCTATCGGGCAGCTGGAAAAGAGAAATGCTGTATTGTCTTGTTGCTCTGAAAAATGGTGTTAACAGAGACTTACAGAAACGTTGGCAGTCAGGAAGCTAGGACATCTTGAGAGCTTTCCCCCTTGTGACCTTTCACTGTACCCATTATGGATAGCAAGGAACATCAGGATGCACTGAGGGCAATTTTCTAGAGAAAAGTCAGAAGGGGTTGATAGGAATGGGAGTTGACCTTTACTATAGCACCATTCCTTGTCAGTGCTTCGTAAATATAGATTTACCAACCTGCTGCCTTTCATTCAGATGCACTGATCCCCCCCCCAAAAAAGATAATTATCACTTTATTAATTTCAGTTCAGAGTTTTTATTTCTTGGTGAGGGTCAGTTCATACCAAATTGTTCATTAAATTTCTTTGAATTCCCCTAGGGGCGCCTGGGTGGCTCAGTGATTTGGGCCACTGCCTTCGGCTCGGGTCATGATCTCAGGGTCCTGGGATCGAGTCCCGCATCGGGCTCTCTGCTCAGCAGGGAGCCTGCTTCCCTCTCACTCTCTCTGCTTGCCTCTCTGCCTACTTGTGATCTCTCTCTGTCAAATAAATAAATAAAATCTTTAAAAAAAAAAAAAAGAAGAAGAAGAAGAAAGATAGAAATCATCTGTTTCCACCAGTTCTGTGTTTGCGCACCATCTACCTGGAAACTTATTCACCCCTACAGATGGTCACAGTGTCACACTTGGGTGTTAATTTCTCTGTTTTTGCTCCAGCTGTTATTTTCTAAGAGGGCAGAAAGTCTCTCAGAAACAAGTGCTCTCAAGACATGCCTTCCCATCTGCAGTACATAAAGATGTCTTTACATCTTGCTATTAAGTGCGCTGTTTTACTAAGCATCTCTGTGTAAATTTTACATTCCTCTGGGGGAAATAGCTTTCTTTTCCATATTTCATTTACTCTATTACCATCTCTAATTCATTGAAGTAGATAATATCAGAGTCACAATTACAATGCAGATAGATCATTCAGGCAAATATGGTACAGATCTGAAACAAGCAAACATTGTTTCTACCCCACTACAGGCTTATATCTTTTAGGTAAATTATATCTTTTTATACATAAGCCCTTATAAATATTATTTTCTCATAAGCATTATAAATTTTCTTTTGCTTACATCATGTTTCTAATGAATTAGTGACATTAACAAGGTACACAAATAAAGAATCTTAGTCTTAGTACATTGTGAAGTGCAGGCACTCCTTAGGGAGGGCCAAATAGAAAATTAATTTTCCTTCTTCAGAATTGGCAAAGTGGAAAACAAGAAGTGGAACATTACCTCAAGTCCTGTTTAAGCAAAGCATCTCATGCATTCTAACATTGTTTCCTGCTCCATTAATGCTTTTACATGAAAAATCTCTGATGTTCAACACCATCCTATTTTATCCCCATGCCAACTCCCTTCTGCAATGGCAGGTTTCAAAATGTATTCTCAGGTTGGAATGCTGCCATTCAGGCTGAAGCATGAGGGATATTTCCCCCAGAAGAAACAGATAACATCACATCAGTGGGGCTGTTGGCCATGAAAGAGTGGTGAGCAGCCAGTTTGCTGATTATATTGTTTGCTAAAGCTGCTGTAACAAAGTATTACAGAGTGCCTTACAAAACATAAATTTGTTGGCTCATAGTTCTGAATGCTAGAGATCTGAAATCAAAATATTAGCAGGGTGGGTTCCTTCTGAGGATTGTGAGGAAAAGATCTATTCCAGGCCTTTCTCTTTGGCTTGTGGGTGGACATTTTCTTCCTGCATCTGTTCACATGGCATTTTCCCTATGTATGTTTCTATGTCCAAACGTTCGCCTTTTATAAGGACATTAGTCATATGGGACTAGGGGCTCAATGTACTCCAGTATGACCTCATTTTAATTTAACTAAGTATATCTGTAACAACTCTAGGTCCAAATAAGGTCACAATCTGAGATACCTGAGGCTAGAATTTCAACATACGAGTTTTAGGGGACTAATTCAACACATAATACTTACATATTTTAGGAACATTCCTCCTGCTTGTGAAAGAATGTGAATAGGATATGCAATATCATATAACCTCAGAAATGAAAACTGAAGTTGCAGAGGAAGAGATCATACCCCACCACAGTGGCTAAGGACCCACATGTCTTTTAGTACCAGATTAGATATATGAATTGTGAGATATTCATACTAGAACACTACATAGCAATTACAAAGGAAAAAAAAAACAACTACTGCATGCAACATAACAGTTGAATCACATAAGCTCTGGTGAGGCTCTGAAGCAACCAGACTCCCATACATGGCTAATGGCATTGTGAAATGGTCCAACCACTCTGAAAAAATGCTTGGTACTATCTACTAACGTCACTTATCCTATTGCCCAGAAATTTCAGTCATGGATATGTACTGAAGAAAAATGAGGACCACGTGTACAGCAAAAGGCATATACAAGAATGTTTATGGCAGCTTTATTTATAATACAAGAAAAATTGGAAACAACCAACATGCCCTTGTATAATAGAATGGAGAAGTGAATTTTGATATGGCCAGTGGAATACTACACAGTGATGAAAAAGAACAGTCTACTGCTACATGCAAAATCATAGCTTAATCTTACAGACACAATGTTGAGCAAAAAATCCACAACAAATGAATACATACTATAAAATCCTATTCACATAAAGTCTTGAAACAGGTAAAAATTAATAGTGATAAAAATCAGGATAAAGGTTACCTTAAAGGCAGGGAGCATATGAATAAGTAAGGTATACTTACTGTTCTACATTTCATCTAGGCAGTAGTGTAGTGAGTGAATATGTATGGAAAATTTTGTCACTTTTTTGTATTTGTATTATACCTCAAAAGAAGTTTAAATCATGCAAAAATGCAGTAACAGCTAAAAAAGAAATCAGGTAACTTGTAAAATACTGTTCCCACGAAACCATTAACACAGAATTAAAAAAGCAAAAACTTTTAGTAAAGACAGAATCTGGTCCTATCCTCCAGTTCTAGGATTTTATACTACAGCTGCATAACTTGGCCATGGCAAGTAAGGGGGGAATTCCCACTTAATCTGATAAACACCCCTTGCTTTCTCCTTTTATAAGTTAAGAAATAGTGGCAGTGTGATGGCTTCTTCTTCCCTTTCTGCCCCATCCCAGCCCTTTCTCAGACACCATGCCCATATATTCTCCTAATTCAATATGTAGCAGGAAATTCCCATTTTATAATGGGGATTTATGGCAAATATAGGGCTCAGGGGGATGATTAAGATGTTCCTATATGTTCCATTTATTTTCAATCTTTTACATTTGAATCAAAAGTCGAGGCCCAGGCCTGGGGCATTTCCAGTTCATGCCAAAATACCAGAAGGTGAGTATTTCCATTGGAATGACTCAGGCCACTCACCAAATATTTACACATCCTTTCACACCCTCAACTCTGCAATGAAGAATTTGTGAATTTGGAAGTATTCCAGAATCATATAAATCCCTCTATTTTGAATTCAAAACCAAGCCTCTTGAAAAAGAAGACTAATCCTGATTGAAAGCATCAGAAACATTGTTTATAAATGTCAGGAAATAAACGATTCTAAATAATTTACCTGGCATTTCCTATGGTTATTTGTAGAAGGAAAAATATATACCCACCAGGTTAGGGAGTTGACTCTTTGGGAACTCTACGTGCTTTTATGTTGGTTGTTCCTGAGGGAAGGAACATTTTCTGGGGATCACCAAATGATAGGCAGATATATGTTCTAAAATGTTGTAGGAAGTCCTCTTTCTTTTTCTTTGTTTTCTTAATCCTAATTAATTGCTTTCTTATCAGTAAACCCTAAGGCAACTGCCTCTGCCTCCTAGCAGAGCAGTAATCTGTAGCTTTGTTTTCTCCAGAGTCAAGACCCTCCATCACTTTCCAAGATAAGGGACTGGAAGTATCGGGATATTTAAAGGATGAGAAAGTATCAGGAAGAATGGGTAAAGAACAGTAAGGCATTTTAAAAAGATTAAATATGTCAATTATCAGGCCATTAATAACATAAAAATAGTTTTAGTAGGTTGATATTGGAATAAAACCCTTAAGGTTTTGTTGTTGTTGTTGTTAAAATCTGTATAAATGACTGGTATCCAATCTAGGCTAAGTGTGAACTCCACATTATAATTTCAAATATTACTGCTCTATATTCTGGATATTCTTTTTCCTCCAAATCAGTAAAGTGACTGTCATCACCCTTGCTGAATACCTCCAGTCAGGATGGAATGACTGTGAGGCTTGGTCCCATCACCCTTCTATTAGTTCTTTCTCTAAAACCTAGGAAACTACTTCTCAGCGGCAGCCTCCCAGGCAGGAGTAGCCCACTGCGCAATCCCTCTGGTCTAACAGAAGCCATGTGCTCCTCAAATCCATTGCTTCATTAAACTCTCTCTACTTAATCTTAATTCTGCAGAACTAAATTTAGTTGGCACTAAATTTAGTGCCATGGGTGGGGGTGGACTAAGGTGATGTCATCCTAAAAATTTACTAATCTCAATTCTAATGGTCATCCTTTTATGAAGATATTTTAGGAACTTTTTTTTTTTTAGGAACAATTTAATATTGGGTCATTCACACAGCTTTGAGAGACAATTGAAGGTGAGGATCCATCTCTATTTCTATCTAATCATACCACCTAACTTTGCTGGCTTTACTTCTCTAATGTTGGTCTTGTCTAGAATATTAAAGATAAAAGTGGTGAAAGTATAGGGCAGTGGAAATCATCAATACATGGTTTGCTTTCAGTGACTCTAGGGCATGGGGCTGTGACATTCTCGGGTATCTCTGGTTTCAGCAGCTGTGGAAGTGCAGGTGTATGTCTTCTTGATTCTGAGTAGATATGTTATTAAATCAATTCCTTCTCTAGGGTTTTCTTCCCTTGAAGCTTCCTGTGACACATGTAGGAGTTTTATGGCAGGAAACAGCATAGAATTGGGCCCAATGGGAATGCTTTTATTAGACCCAACATGCACTGAAATAAAGTCCTACTGCTGCTGTGACAATTTGCAAACACTCTTACTTACGAGTGCACCTCTGATTCCCAAGAGCCCGTCTCATTCTTCCACACAAGGCTGCCTGGGGAGAAGTCAGCTGTCTTATGTAAGTAAACCACGATTGTATTTTATTGTGCAGGCCAGTCTATTACTGGGTAGATTCATTATGTGCTAGAGATGAAGGTATTTACCCCCTCCCTCAACACTCTGACATCTAAAGCACTAACAAGGGTTTTTAAATAATATATGAGCAAGTATTGGCCCCTTTCCTTTCCCAAGTCTCTCCTCAAATCAGATTCTTGATATTAGAGCATGTGGAATTCCCCATTGACTAAGTCCCTGGACAGCACACAGAACTGAATACAACTGAAATCACTTTACTCTGCAGCTGCGAAATAATGATCCCACAATAGTTTATCAAAGACAAAGAAAGCATGGACTTACAAGAGCACTGTAAGGGAAAAAAAAATACTTTTAATTAAAGAAAAATATTTAGAAAATTAGGGATGTATAGATTTCTCACCTTCAAATGCTTATTCGTTCATTATTTTGTGTTACGTTTGTGTTGATACTCTTGTGGCATGGCAAATAAACAGTATAAATATTTTTGTTTTTTACCTTTTTTACCACGTGCCTGAAAAATGCTGAGAAATTGAGATCATAAAGTGTCAGCTCTTAATTCATTTGCTAATTCTGATATTATTATTGAATATACTTAAATTTTTGCTAGAAACTGGAGTTCTATGGGGGGTGGGAAAGGCAGTGCTTCCAAACACTCTTTTTGCTGTAGGAAACACCTTTCTAAATCTTTTTGTTTCTTGCTAATGATAGATTAGATAGATAGATAGATAGATGGTAGCTATATATATATATATATAGAGAGAGAGAGAGAGGGAGAGAGAGAGAAATAGATAGATAGATAGATAGATAGATAGATAGATAGATAAATTATTGCTGTCTGGGACAGCTGGCATATAGAGAGGATATAGGCAGCTGAGTACTTTAGTACCAAAGGTTAGAGTGAGATTTTATCTAAAATTAGTGGATGAAAATTATCATTAGTTGTATAATTTTCTGAGCTATGAACTTAGAAATAATTTCTTTAGGTCAAAACACATACTACTTTCTTTTTAGTCAGGAGAATATAATTTTAAAATGTTTAATGCTAATAGAAGCAAGGTAATAAATTTTAAAATCTGTCCATTATCTTATGGATCTACATATGGCATGTGCTATTTGTACATAAAATGAAGTTCTGCAATCAGTATGATGAAAAATCCACAATCCTAGAAGCAGAAGAAGCTTAGTATGGTATTATTCTAGGGATGAGAATAATAATTACGTGTCATAAAGAATTATGTAAAACGTACAAAGCTAGCTATGGAAATTCCTGTTTTCCCCAAAGTATTAGTTATACACTGATTATTGTAGTGTTCAAGCCCAGAATTATGGGAATAAGACACTGAAGAAAGCATGCAAATCTTCTCAGAGCATATTCAAGGAAATTTTTCCATTCTAAACTTTGGAAGACTGAGAAATATAACTAGAAGAAAAGAGGATGATAAAAGCAGGGAGGACCCCCAGGATAAATGATGAGTTTATTTTGTATACTGTAAAATAGAGGCAGAAAAAAATCTACTCTTAGAGCATTAAGTATTTGCTTCTCAAAACAATAGTCCTGTGGTTGACCAAAGAGCTAAAAAACCATTCATCTATTATAGTCATTGTACTATTAATTGTGATCAGAGTCATATTTTGTATTCAAGTTCTTTTATTTGGCAATATTATTTTAAGTCATATCAAAGTAAAACATAGTTTACATTGGGACTGAAAAGAGGAAAGTAAATATTGTGTCACTGTAATTCATTCTGTATAAATGTAATGATATCACACTTTAAGGAATAGCATCTTAATGTAAAAAAACATATTTGACACCTACTTTTAGATTTTGGTATGATTTTTGTATCAAGAAAACTTTGTTTTAGAATCAAGAGACTAACATGCTTCCAAAATCTCTCTGTAAGTTAGTCATAGTTGCTTTTTTGTTTGTTTTGGTTTGCTTTGGTTTTTTATTGCCATGTAACTGGAGAGATACTCGGGTTGTTGAGGTAAGTGTAAATTTATCACTTCTGATGGAACTTCCTCACCCAGTCCTTACTTTAATCTAGTGGACATTCAGCCTTGTGCCTGAATTATTAGTGATCCATAATTCCCATAATTATATTAAGTAGATCCATGAAGGCAATAATAAACTACTCTCAGCTTACTGGTAAAGGTATTATGGGATTATTACTTTATTTTAATGATAGTTTTCCCCAAAATTCGATAATGACCAACTACTTATAAAGAAAGCAGCTGTCCAATTTACTACTACCATTCAGTGAAAAATTGCCATTACAAGGGGTAGAAGTTCTCTCAAAAGAGTGGTTCTGTGCTTATTTGAGAAAACTCTAAATTATGTTCAAACTATTGCAAATGTATGTGAATATCATAGGAATATAATGTAAAATTCATTGTAAATACTGTTACTGTTTTCTTAGTTTTTTTTTCAATTCCACTTATTAATACCTAACTCTGAAACAGCAACAGAGAGAAATTTTTGATTCCAAGTGTGATTCACAAATTTGAGCCTTATTCACTCTTTGTGTTGGGATGTTTCAATAACCAACATTTTGTTTCATAAGGAAGCAGAACCAAATTCTGCAGCATTTGATGCCATAATCATTCTTCATTAAGTCCTTCCTTGGTTTTAACAAAGAGGTTCACATGTTTTACTGTAAGTTAAACTTGAGTAAGCACATACCCAAAGATTTCATTCTTTGATATTTAAATTATTTACCTTAAGTACTTTAAAACAGTATCATTGTATTCCTTGGAATTTTTAACACTGCATATTTTAAAATAACTGCCCTGAACATTGTTGGCATATGTCTTAATGGGAAAAAGTCAGATGTCAGAAGTGTTAGATATTTTTTACCGTGACTTTTAACTGTGAGGTTTATATTTGTGAAAAGGCTCAAATTAGAAAAAGAGTTACTATAAGATATACCTTATTTTAAATCTGGATACACAATGGACCTGCCTTATTCTTCTGAAAGGGAAGATTCCACTTCCAGTCTGTGTTCACCTTGGAAAACACTGACCAGTACATTTTACAGATTCCTCGATGGAGTAAATTGGTCTTTCTCTGCTACTTTTTTCAGAGCTACGTTAACTCCATCTAAACAGATAAACCCAGCATTGAGAGAGTTTGTGCCATTGATCAGTGAGTTCAGGTTCTAGAAACATTCACATATTTATTCAACAAATGTTTACTGAGTATCTGTAATGGACCAGGCACATTCTATGTACTGTGATACAACAATAAACAGAAGACAAAACTCCCTACCTTCGTGGAGCTTGCACTAAAAGAAAGAACAGACAGTAGCTAAAGAAAAAAAAAATTATGTATGTTAGATATAAATTTTTAAGAAGGAAGAAAAGCATAAGAATAGAAAAGGAAAATGTGTGTGTGTGTGTGTGTGTGTGTGTGTGTATAATGTTATATATGTTGGCCAAGGAAAAATAGTTTCCAAATAATTCAAGAAATATATTGAGCTAATTCAGTTTGTGCCCTGAGAGAAATGTACCATTTTATTTGAAGAATCAAAATGGATGATTTTTCTTTCACTGAATTCTCATGAAAATGTTGTAAGAAACATCATAGCCAAGAGGTACATTTGAATTTAGTATAATGCAGAATATAATTCTTTATTACAACATGTATTGATAAAAGAGGTAAATCAAGTCTGTCTTCCCCATGGTCTTTTACAAAACTGAAGGTTCTGAGAAACAACAAGTAAGTTGTTTCACCTAAGCTGGAGGTCTAGAATTGCAAATGAATGAACAGGAAGGGATAAAAAATATTTTGGCTCGAAACTTAAGTCCACGTGTGTTAGAGTGGATTATAAAACACACAAGAACAAGTGATCTTTCATACTGTTTGGCAAACTAAATCTAAGTATCTTAATATAGGAACTGTAAAATAATATTGCACATTTTTGTAGCTCCAACAAGTACCTTGCATTATTTTAAATAAAATTCTGACTGAAGGAAAACTATTACATCAATGATCCAAAACCTGTTAAAGAAATAGGGAATATTTTTCACAGAGAGACACTGGAAATGCATGTGCCCGCCTTTGAAGAGATATCAGAACGTCATGTTGAAATCACCTCGTTTTTAGAAGATGATAAGACGTCTTATAATTCCAGTAAGATATCTCATATTCCTTTACCATTTCCACATTAGAAGAATTTATAAATCTCCTTAATCTATGTTCAATCCACTTTAATCTTGCAGTCTTTAAAATATCTGCTTACTTTTAGTATCAAATGAAGAGAAGGACCCCCTTTGACTGTAAGTCAGGACTATCATCACTAGGGATTACATGAGGAAATAAAAGGAAAGACTTTGACATGGGTACTGAATGCAGTTATGGAGGAGTCAGAGATTAGAGGAATCAGCCCCCTTTTCAGCAGCTCTTTCCTGAGGGGTCCTTGGCCTGAGAGCCACTGAGATGAAGGTCCTCATGGGGTCCAAGACTGATTTTATTTGTATCCAGTCCTGGGATGTTTTTTAGCAAAGGCCACTGTTCCTTTGACATGATGTCTTTCAGATTCTGGTCTTACCTAAATCCCCTCTGGCAAGCAGTGATCTGTATGTAAGGTCTAATGAAGTACTCTGCTTGCTGCTAGGTCAAATGAGTTTTCTTAGCCAAACATCAAATCACTGACTTTGCAATTTTAAGAGCAGCACTGCAATTTGTTTATAGAATTACTTGCTATTTATCAGAGTTGGGGACCCAAAGTTGAATTTTTTAGAAGCGTTTCATCTTTCAGACATGATGATTCTTGCTCAGCAAGAATCTCTCTCCCTAAAATTAAAGGGAATATTACCCGTGGGAGTAGTGCTGCCTCTGCCAATTTCATTTTTCATTAGAACCAATCAAAAAAAGATTATGGCATCTTTTCTACTAAGCAGAGTTCTCTGTTCTTGTACATGGGTCTACTTAGCCAATTATTGTGAACATAAAGATCTTTACTGGATATGGTTTAATATCAATGATGACAATCTATCCCTAAGGAACTGACTCATGTAAAAACAATGCTTTTAGATTTGTTACCTTGTTACAAAAGATAGCAGAGATTTCCTTCTGTAAGGAAAAATCCCCTCCCAACTGCCAACACAAAAGGTGTGTTTTCTAACTGTGTGGGAGATACACCCAGCAGGGCCTAACACCTGCGTCAGTAGGGGAGGGGCCATTGGGTTGTACTGGTGACCAGGGTCACTTGGCTAGGTAAGAAATACCAGGTGTACATGCCCTAGGCGACTCTCATGGGCAGCTTCTGTTCTCCCAAATGTAGCTAAGAACAGAATGTCAGTAATGTGCAACCTTGAGGGAGCTAGTTCTAACAGTGCTGTGTATCCAACTGTGTTGGAAATTACCCAGGGAAGCCTGTTTCAACAGGACTTCTAGCTGCAGTTGTAGGTCCAAAAGGTTCAAGGGGGTCTTTGAACTTGAGGATGCCTATCATTCCCAGGTTTTGAAAGCTTCTAAGAACTACTACCTGCCGGTCGCCAGGAAACTGAGAAAGGAAGTTAATAAGCCAACTCAGTTTGGCCGTGATTTATTGCAGTTCATGTTTTTCCCTGTCTCTTTTGCACATTTGGAAATGCAATGTTACTGCAGGAAGATCTATTTCCTGAAGCATATTTTGAATCTATTTTCTAATCCTTGCTTTACAGAGTTTCACAGCCTCCGAAAAACTACATGACTTTAGTTATTCTTGTTTGTAAAATTTGTATAGGATCTAGCCACAATCCAGCTCATAGTCACACCTTTAGAGTAATAGGTATATGGTCTAATGGGTTCATCTTAATTGGTACTGACTATTCTAGTGCTGTGTATAGATGGTTGCACAATATGACAAGTGAAAGAACTTGAGTACAAGAATCTGAAACTGGAATGTGAGGCCACACTCCACAGTTACTACTTTAGGAGTTTTTGACCTTTTTAAGCTCCCATTTCACCTCTACAAAAACAAAACATGCCGTATAATTTCAAGAAGCTGGCATATATATCAAAGGAGATAATTTATTTAAAAGAACTTTGTTAAGGGAAATATGTTACAGAAGTGAACACTTTTGTTTTAATTTTTGAAGATACTGATTCTGGAGCTTTTCAAATTTGGGATGACTGCCATTAAAGATCGTATCCCTTGCGCCTCTTGTATCTACATGATTATATAATCTTCCTCTCTGGGTGATTGTTATAAATATATAAATATATATATTTATATATATTATATTATATTATATGAAGCAAATCCCTTGACAGGGGAAATAGCACAGTGAGAGTTTTTCCCTCCCTTATTCTTGCTCCCCTGAGGTTGCACTGCCCAGCTGACAGCCTGGAAGAGAAACATGCAGTGCACAGGCATTGCAAGAAATTGTTTCATGCTTTCGGGCTTCTTTTCTAGAAAAAAAAAAGAGAGAAAGAGAGAGAGAGAAAGGTTAAAGCACTATGGGAAACATGTTATCTTGAAGGAAAAAGGACCCATTACTTAAAATGGGACTGGAGGGGCACTTGGGTGGCTCAGTGCGTTAAAGCCTCTGCCTTCGGCTTGGGTCACGATCCCAGGTACTGGGATTGAGCCCCTCATCCAGCTCTCTGCTCAGCAGGGAGCCTGCTTCCCTTCCTCTCTCTCTCTCTCTCTCTCTCTCTCTCTGCCTGCCTCTCGGCCTACTTGTGATCTCTGTCTGTCAAATAAATAAATAAAATCTTAAAAAAATACAAAAATAAAATGGGACTGGAATAACTTCTAATGGGGGTAAACCAGTATGAGGCAATTAGAGCGATATCTTCAAAGCCTCTGATATGTCACATCCTGAGAAAGATAGATATAAGATACAAGAAACATGATTCTTGCCCTCAACATGTGTACAATTCACTGTACCGTATACCTCTGACCTTAGTGACAAGAAATTAGCCAATGAAATGATTGCTAATAAAGCAAATGAATGTTGGTTATGTTTTATGTTATTACTATATATTACTTATGAGTTAATTACGGATGAAAAGGAAGAGTACATGACTGTTGAGTTGACTAATGTGGTTTTAAAATACTACTGGTTTTTGCTTACATCTTTGTATTACTTTAAATTCTCTTATAAAATTCTCTTTTTCATTTGAATGATAAATAATTTAGTTATATTTTCAACTATTTCTATTGTATTTCTTGCCTTTTGTTTGATTCTCAAATGTTTATTCTTCTGATAATTCTTTCTGAAATTTCTCTAATCTTTGAAAAATCCAAGATGCTTCTTTTTCCCAGTCAAATTTCTGACTTAACAGTCTTCTCTCCTAGCTCTTAACTATTTTCTTTTTGCTACTTAAGGTTATTTTTTTTTCTTTGTTGGCTAGTCTTTTATTTTTTTTTTTTTGTTTCAAGAATACTTAGTTCTAACTGCATCTTACTCTGAAGATAGAGTCTTTGTTCTTTATTTGTTTCAAATACTTATAGATGCAAAGAAAGAACATTGTGAGTTCTTAATTTTAAAAAAATAAACAGAAAAATAAATACTATTTAAGAGGTAAAATCTTCCCTGAAAATAACACAAAAAGTAAAGCTCCCCCCCCCCCAAAAAAAAGAGAGAGAGAGAGAAAAGATAACATTAAAAAAAAAAAAGAAGAAGAACATAATGGGGTGCCTGGGAGGCTTAGTGGGTTAAAGCCTCTGCCTTCAGCTCAGGTCATGATCTTGGGGTCCTGGGATCAAGCCCTGCATCGGGCTCTCTGCTCAGCAGGGAGCCTGCTTCCCTCTCACTCTCTCTGCCTGCCTCTCTGCCTACTTGTGATCTCTGTCAAATAAATAAATAAAATATTTTTTAAAAAATGAACATAAATCTAAACTCAATGCATTAATAATGGAGAGGAGGAAACTTTTTTTAAAAGTAAATGTGAATTGAAATTGTATTCTTAAGGAGTTTTTACAAAGTAAAGATAATACTTGCTTTCGTTAAATATGGAAAAGAAATTTCTATCTGCAGAATGCAAAGGATCAACACTCTTACCGAGGGAGAACATAATGCAAAGTTAAAGAGTTGAAATGGTTATGGGCATTATATTATAAGAAAAGATTTAAAAATTCATGTTGAATATGATAAAAAGGTATAATTGTGAAGAATAGGAGCGCACATCAAAGTCTCTTAAAAGAATGGAAGACACTGAGAATACTGATATGCAGGGGTTTGGAAAGATTATGAATGATAACAGGAATTCTTTGGATATATTTTTAAAAAGTAAATAAAGAATTGTTCAAATACAAAAGTCACAGTAAACCCTTGCCAAGAAAAGATACAATTACTAAAAGAATTAAGATGAAAATTCTTGATTTATTTAACAAAGTTTGAACTTATGAGAGGAAGCAGAGAGATGATCATCTTGTAGAGGAAAAGCATAATCTTCAGAAGCTGAAGATCTAGAAATTCCCATCAGTGAGAGACTGAAAGATTCTGATCCCAGAGGGTACATTAGGAGCCTCCTGAATTCACCTCCTCCCATTTAACAGGGAGAGTTAACCTGGGGAAAATCCTTCTGAAGGAAATTCAGAAACTCACAGGGTAACTCCTACACATTAGGTGAATGAGGAAATATGAACATTACCCATATCAAAACAGATAAATGAACCCCACTCTCAGAATAGTTCTATACAGTCAGGAGGGAACTCCTAATTCTTAACTTCTCCGGGGGAGCAGTGGATTTGAACCAAATATTCAGGGCACCAACTTTTAAGAATCACCGACTTTTGGGGCCCCAAAATACCTGGGTCTGAAAGCGCATAGGGCTTACATGCACAAGACCTGCAAGGATGTAGAAAAAAAGAGGTTCTTAATGGGCTTTCAAGGACTTGATATGACTGTCTCCAAGGGGTTAGCACAGAAGATACAGGCATAAAACACCAATCACCAAGTTTCTTCCTGGAAGTGTGCTGGAAGTCCCTGACTGTCCATGTCCCCGAGTGTCCATCTTCCAATCATCCAAAGTCAAGATGCTGATTATAATCCTCCCCATTGGGACACTAACAGGTCTCAGCATAGCCTCAACTACCGGACCCTCTAAAGAACAAAGAATGTAGTTTGGACAATCACAAAGTTTCAAGAGACAACCAAGAGCCTGGACTGGGCTGAATGATAAGGTTCATCTTCTACATGAGACCACTCTATCAAGACCAAGAAAGGTGACTTTTGTCTCAGAACTAGAAACCACACAGATAATCAAAGAAAATGAAGAAGGAGAGGAATATGTTCCAAACAAAGGAACAAGTTAAAACTCCAGAACCAGACCCTAATGAAAAGGACATAAGTGATTTATCTTATAAAGAGTTCAGAATAATAGTAATAAAGATGCTCATTGTGGGCAAGAGAACAATGCATGAGTAGAGTGCGAATTTCAACAAAGAGAGAAATGGTAAGAAAATACCAAATTACAGAGCTGAAGAATAGAATTACTGCACTGAAAAAGTTAACAGAAGGGTTCAATTGACAGACCAGGTCAAGTGGAACAAAGGATCAGTTAACACAAAGACAGGGCACTGGAATTCACCCAATCAGAGGAGCAAAAAGAAAAAAAAAAATGAAATAGAGGCAACAAAAGCAAAAACAAAAAAGTCATACTACATCAAACTAAAACTGGGGTGCCTGGGTGGCTAAGTCCAGTTAAGTATTTGACTCTTGATTTTGGCTCAGGTCATGATCTCAGAGTCATGAGATCAAGCCCAGCATTGGGCTCTGCGCTCAGTGGGGAATTGGCTTGGTATTCTGTCTCCCTCTCTCTCTGCCCCTCACCAAGCTCATGCATGCTCTCTCTCTCCCTAAAATAAATAAATGAATCTTTTAAAAAAAAAAAAATAAAAATCTTCTGTACAGTAAAGGTAACCATCAACAAAATGAAAAGGCAGCCTATGGATTGAGAAAAAATATCTGCAAATTGTATATCCTAAATATGTATAGAACTCATACAACTCAGTAAAAAAAAAATGATTAAAAAAAGGCAAATAACATTTTTTCAAAGAAAATATATATGAGTGGCCAATAGATACATGTAGAGGTGTTCATCATCATTAATCATTAGGAAAATGCAAATCAAAACTACAGTGAAATCTTAGGTCACACCTTTTCATATGGCTATCATCAAAAAGATAAGAGATAAGTGTTATCAAGGATAGGGAGCAAAGGGAATATAAATTGGTGCAGCCACTATGAAAAACAGTAATGGAGGTTCCTTTTAAAAGTTTAAAGTAGAGCTATCATATGATTGAGTAATCCTAGCTCTGGGTATATATCCAAAGCAAATGAAATAAGGATCTTGAAGAGATAGCATCACTCTTGGATTCTTTGCAGTATTATTCACAGTAACCAATATATGGAAACAACCTAAGTGTCCATCTTGGATAAATGGATAAAAAAGATGGTGTGTGAGTGTGTGTGGGTGCGTGTGGGTATGTGCATGCACACATATTGCAACTTTTACAGAAAAAAAAAAAAAAAGGTCAGGTCAAACTCACAGAAACAGAGCAGAAAAGCGATTGCCAGGTCAGGGACATCAGGAAACAGGCCGAGTTTGGAAAAAGGGTATTAACTTTCAGGTATAAGATAAATTTGTTCTAAGAACCTAATGTATGTCACAGTGACTATACTCGTTAACACTATTGTATACTTGAAATTGCTAAGAGAGTAGAAATTACAATTTCTCATATATCATATATACACACATATAACTATTTGAAGTGATGAATATGCTAAGAGGAAACTTTTCACAATGTAGAAGTATATCAAATCATCACAGTGTACACGTTAAATATCTTAAAATTTTGTCAGTTATACCTCAGTAAAGCTGAAAAAATTCATAGCTTGAGATAAACCAAAAGATTCTGATAAATAATGAATATATTCAAATGGGCTTACCAAAAAGAATTTTAATGACAATCTAAAGAGTTCAGTGCTTTGCAGAGTTAATTAGTAGATATGATGAAGATTCAAATTTGTTCAAAGGTACATTAAATAAGGTAGGGAATTTCTCATACATACATGAAGCTAACAACTTCACATAACTATTCATTATAATATCTGAACAAAGAGAAACAACATGTGAATGCATAGTTATGTAAAATTGTAGTATCTAACTAATGCAAGATTTTGAAAATGAATGTGTTAGATTCCATGTTCTTAAAACCAAAAGACAATTTTTAATCTTTCTATAGACATTTAGTTTTCTTAAAGTAGATCCATTTGGAAGCTGATAATAGTTCACATATAGATGTCATTCAGTTATGAAGAATAGTGGTTTTCAAACATCTCTACACATTGGAATCATATGTGGAATTTTAAAAAATACTAATGTCTAGACCCCACATCTAGAAACCCAGATTTAATTTGCATGGAGTGCAGCCTGGAGATAAGGATTTTTTTTTTTTAAGGTTCCCCCATGATAACAATGTGCATTCACATTAGAGAATTAGTGATGTAGAAAGAGTAGGAGAAATCAGTTGATGTTTGTTTACATGAGTACAATAAGCTAGCTTAGCATAATCACCTGCTCAGTGCACTCTCTCAATTTATTTTCCAGCTGGGACTGAAATTATTGACCACAGAGTGTTTATGCAACTAGTAACCCTCATTCCAATTAAATGTTAGCAATGATTTTCTTTCTACGGGGTTACACAATAGTATCTGATATTCTGAACAGGTGCCTGCATTAATGTGAATTTGCAAAGGCAAATATCAGCAGAGCTGCTAGTTAAGTATGCCAAAGCTATTTATTTATGATGGGTGCCAAGTCTGTCCTTCGGGACTGACTGTCAGCCACCAAAAGAATTAATTAATGGGCATCTGCTACTCGAAATTGCTATGTTAAGATTTTCACAATGGTTTTCATATTCCTAGTGGTAACAAAACTCTTTTCATCAAACAGAAAACATACCCAGGGAAATGCTAGCTTTCAACCAATAAGTAAGAGTTGAGAATTTTATAAAATCTTCAAGATATACCTCAGAGATTATATAATACACTAGCACTTTTTCACCAGTGAAGAGTCCCAAGAAATGATGAAATTACCCATTACCACATACTCAAATGAAGGGGTAAAGTCCCACCTGGATTGAACACCTTCTTTTTCTCAGGCCTCTATTCTTTCTGTAATAAAACACCTTCTCTTGGAGACTTTCAAATACTACAAATAAGAAGTCATTAGTTGCTGGAATCAAACATTAAACTAGAAGTCATTTAAAAAACCTTGATGAAGGGGTGCTTAGGTGGCTCAGTTGGTTAAACATGAGCCTCTCGATTTTGACTCAGGTCATGATCTCGAGGCCGTGAGATTGAGCCCCTTGTAGGGGGTTCTGTGCTCAACAGGAGTCTGCTTGAGATTCTCCCTATCTCTTTGCCCCATGCCCTGAGTGCTCTCTCTCTCTGTAAAAAAATAAATAGGGGCTCCTGGGTGGCTCAGTGGGTTAAGCCTATGCCTTCGGCTCAGGGCATGATCCCAGAGTCCTGGGATTGAGCCCTGCATCGGGCTCTCTGCTCAGCGGGGAGCCTGCTTCGCCCTCTCTCTCTCTGCCTACTTGTGATCTCTGTCTGTCAAATAAATAAATAAAATCTTTAAAAAATAAACAAATAACAAATAAATGAATCTTTAAAAAAACCTTGATGAAAGCATAAATTGATTTCTAAGCCTCTTAGATTTCTTATTTATTTATGTATTTATGTATTTATTTGTTTATTTATTTGACAGAGAAAGCGAGAGAGCACAAGTAGGCAGAGCAGCAGTGGGAGAGGGAGAAGCAGGTTCCCCACTGAGGAGGGAGCCCGATGCCGGGCTTGATCCCAGGACCCCGGGATCATGACCCGAGCTGAAGGCAGACACCTAATGACTGAGCCACCCAGGTGCCCCGCCTCTTAGATTTCTTATAGATGAACATCAGATCAATCTAAATTAGCTACTAAAATAAAGTGGCTAACATTGAATTTATCAAAAAGTTGCATCAAATTTCCCCAGATATAGTTTCATTAATTTCCATTTCTTAAGGAAGACAAGTTTTTAAGTATACCTCTACTTTGCATCTAGAGTTCCAATATTCCATTTTTCTAATGGGAGGCAGGAGAGCAAGTCCACGCCTCAATTTACATTTATGGAGCAGAGTTCATGAAGCATGGCTTTCATCCATGGAACAGTTTACATAGCACTATGGTGGGGCTTCTCTTTATTGTATTTTGGAGGGTTCCCAAGGTCTCACCAGTATTCAGGCCAGTGTGGTTAGCCTCTAAACTTCTATTTTCATTACTAGTGTCTTCCTTTTGTCCCCACATTCCATTATTTTTGGCCTGAGTTAAATCTTCTTATATTACTGTATTCACAGCTTCATATTGAAAGCAAAATTCTAGTCAATGCAGCTGCCTTTGCAAGTCTTTATTTGACCCTTCCTGTGACTGTCTGATGACCTTTCACTGGTAAAATTATGAAACAGTAAGGGACCTTATTTCTGTGTGACCCTCCACGATTTTAAATCTAGTAATCATTTCCTATTTCCTTTATACATTTTAATGCAGCAAATTGTATGGCCTCCCATCATCAGGCATTGCTGTGTGTTTTGCTTTTTCTGAATATATGATCCTGTATTTCTCCAATATCCTTTCATTGCTGTTCATTGACTTTTTCAACTATTATAGAAAATAAGACTGATTATAAAAATGAAATTCCTATACAATGTTAAAGGCTCAAGGTTTTGTTTATTTTATTTTGTTTCCCAGAACAGTCACCCTCTACATCTCTGTCTTATTTGCTGTTTTAGTTATTGGTGGTTTGTTTGACCCATTATGTCATTCTTGCCTCAATTTAATTTTCCTGGCACCCAAGACCTGAGTTTGAATTTCAGCTACACCATTTCCTAGCTGTGTGATTCTCAGAAGTGTATTTATTTAAACTTCATAATTTTAGGGTTCCTATTAATACAAATAAAACTGATAATAGCACCAGTCCCAATAACTTATTATTAGGGCTAAATGTAAAACCCATAGGATGGTGTCTGGTGCAAAGTAAAATTTTAAGTGTTAGTTGTTTTTATTGTTTGTAAAATTGGAGTATTATAACATTGAAGAATAGGCAGCTAAAGAAGAAGGAAGGGGCCAACTCCAATTTTGACTTCTATGACCAATGAAAACCTAATTTTCTGTTACAGGGGAAGGAAAGGTTCCAAGATTCCTACTTAGTTTTCTCCCATCACTGTAACAAGAAAAGAAAAAAAAAAAGTCATTGGAATCAAATAGGTCAGTGCTACTCTGGGTTTAATGCCCATTGACTCCACACTATTATAAACACAGATTTTACTGTACTAGCTACATGTTCTTGAAGTAACAAGAAATTAGCACAAAAAGGCAGCAGAGTGTCGTATGCTTTCACTTGCTCTCAGGATTTTTTAGAAAACTCGTGTTTCACTCATAATTTTCAATAATTAAACTGAAGAACATTTCTGGCTCTCTAATGTTTTTAAGGTTTATTATCTTTTCTGTTCGAAGTGTTTAAGTGATATACACAGAGACTGCTGTACTGTAACAGTACAAATAACAAACGATATCTAGGTTATCCCTTTCTAGCAAAAAAAAAAAAAAAAATCAAATCAAATTGTATACCAAGGGCTTTGTTCCCTCTATTTGTATTATAATCTCAAGTATGATAGGATATTTCTATACACTTTTATAGTTTTAAGTTTATATAATGCTTTACCAAAAATTTGTATTGTCTAGGAGAGACAATACAAAGGAAATCACAATTCTATAGTACTGTACTTTGTTTTTCACATATGTGAAACTACACAACATGACACCTCTCACTTGGGAGGGTATTAAAATGATAGATACATCGATCACTATTTGAATTCTAATACAAATAGAGCTACATCTTTTCTTAAGGATCATTTGAACAGAAAGACAATAAAACATTTGATGTGTCTATATGGTTTCTTAAATACTTCATAAGTAACAACAGCCTAAACTAAGAAGACAAAGTGAAAATCATAGGATTAATAAGCCTAAAACCCAAATCATTCTTCAAGTAAGTGAGGTATGATACAGCAATGTTAAGGTTTTACCTAAAATAAGAATTTAAAGAGTATCTGAGAAATAATGTAAAAAGTCAAACTAGAGTGGGGTGAGGCTCCAAAGTGAAAGTACTAATCCTTTCCTTAAGCCAATTAAGGAAGAAACTACATTAGTTAAGAGGTCAGAAATCTAAAAAAGATAAAAATAAGTATTTACGTGTGATTCAGTTTAGCACATAAACTGAGAGATTAGAAACTACAGTCTTTCCTGACAGACATTCAGGTGTTAGAATAAATCACTTATTTGTATGACAGGACAGAAAATTTCAGAGGTCATATGCCAGGGTGACAGTTTGACAGGCTTATGCAGGTGTGGGAACCTTTGACTGAGAGTTTGAAATCTCTTCATTGATGAATTTATGAGTAATGAAAGTGGGCAGAAATTCACAATGATTGATGGCTTTACTGTCAAGAGTTTGGTTGAAATGATTGCCAGTATCAACAGGAGGTCGAAATAATGAAAACATATTTCTTTAAAGTTTCCCAGGTTCTGAGGATTTTCAAATACACTATTTGAGATTTTAAAGGATTCCAAAGCAGGTGTGACAGGTATTATTTTCCACCTTTACAGAGAATGAACGGAACCTTAGAGAAGGAGTTTCCTGGGCTAACAGTCATAATCAGAACTCTGACTAAGGTTTTTGTTATTGTTTTGTTTTGACTAAAAATCTTGTGCTCTTTTCAATTATGCTATGCAGGAATAGAAGGAGGAAGAGTATATAAATATATATGCTTTAAATACAAAATTTTTAGGGATATCACATTTGTGACTCAGTTTAATCCTCACTGACACCCCAATATTAATAAATAAGAAAGAATTACCATTTATTATGAGCCTATTATATTATCACATATCATATATATTATTACCCTTAAGTGCCTACAATAGTGCAGCAAGGTAGTATTAGCATTTCTGTTATGAAAGTCAAGAAAAATGATTCTCAAGAAAGATTAGATGATTAGCCCATCTTTCTTATCACCTGACACCTTTCGTTGAACTTCCCCATGGCTTCTTGCTGGTCTTAAGATAATGATTTGCTGTGTAAAGTCTTGACCTCCTTCTCCAGCTTGGTATCAACCCATGTTCGTCCTTGCCAACATTCCTGCCCCTAGTCTTTGCATGTAACTCCAGCCTCATTCATCCAGTTAATTCATTTCCTCAGAGAAGTCTTCCTGACTAAGCCAGTCCTTACTATAACTTTCTCTTATTGTTTCTTCTCATACAATCTCTCATTTATAACATATAATAGTTATGATTTTGTATTTTTGTGTAAAATTATTGGAGTATTGTTCCTCTCCACCCCAAACTATAAACTGGATGAGAACTAGAATTCTATCTTTGTTTTCTTATCATTTTATCCCCAGTTCCCAGTATAGTGCTGGCCACAAAAGTCTTTTGAAAATATTATTTATTTATTTTTATCCAACAGACATTTATAGAATAGTACAACTTAATTTACCATAATAAAATGATAGAATGTACCAATGGAAAACAAACCAAATATTGGTTGGATCTGCTCTTTCATAAAGTAACTATCATTCTTAATGTATATCTTCTTAGTTATTTGATTTTGTCTTCAGTAGGTGAGGGATTTTTCAACATATTGATAGAAAAGAGTTTTTCTAAATCTTCTTGGATGATGCCATCATCGTTCAAATGTTAATCTAAATAAGCATTATTTACAGAGATGATAATGATCATGATGATGATTTATTGCTTTTAACCAACTTAAAGAAATTATTTTCTTCTACATCTATGATGGCTTGGTTTGCTATATTGCTAATTTATAGTATAGCCCTTCAACATGAATCTCCTTAGCTAATAAATTCAGATTCTTCATTGCAGAACCTAAGTTTAATTCATGTTTCGGACCCCTTTAGCCCTAGAAGAGTGACATGCAGATAGTCAGGGCTCAAGAAATTCAGGCTAATAGAAAGCCAGTGATTGCAGTCAACGTGGTGAGAAAGGTTGGTGTTACTTGTTTCTGTTTCCCAACAGAATTTCATATTTTGTGATGTGTACATTCCAACACCAGTTCTCCAACACCAACTGGATATACTATAGTTCGTTCAATTCTGATACTTACACCCAGAGTTAGCACCAGATTCCACAGGCCTAAGAACTTAATTTCACAAGACTGCTTCATTTCAGATGTCAAGGATCTCCTCTTCTTCTGACTGGCTATAATTCTTGGTGTTCCTATGAAGGCCTGTCAGGTCTGAAAATTCACTAAGTCAACTAATGGAACTCTGAAAAGTCCTTTACCTATGATTAAGTTTTGTTACAAAAGATACAACTCAGGAACAACCAAGTGGAAGACATGCTTAGGGCAGGGTTGTGGGGGTTAGGTGCAGAGCTTCCACTCCCTCTCTAGGCATCCACTTTTCCAACTCATCTATGTATTTTCCATCCCCCAAACTCCTGGAGCCTCATTGTTTCAGGAGTTTTATATGAACTTGCAGTACATATAATGATTGCGTAAATTATTTTTAAAAGATTTTATTTATTTATTTGACAGAGAGACACAGCGAGAGAGAGAGAGAGAGAGAGAGAGAGCACAAGCAGGGGGAGTGGGAGAGGGAGAGCAGACTCCCCGCTGAGCAGGGATTCAGATGCAGGGCTCAGTCCCAGAATCCTGGGATCATGACCTGAGTTGAAGGCAGTAACTTAACAACTGAGCTATCCACGCACCCAAGATGGAGTAAATTATTGATGACATGATTGAGCTCAATCTAATCCCTCTCTCCTCCCCAAAGGTCCATCAGGGGGTGGGGCTAAAAGTTCCAACTTTTTAATCAAGTGGTTGGCTTGTTATGAGTAATAGAAGACACTCCTATCATACAGGAAATTCTGAGGCAGTTAGAAGCTCTGTGCCAGGAGCAGGGACAAAGACAAATACATATGCCATATGCAGGAATTGGGACAGAAAGTTGGTTGGAAACCATAGCTCTACTACCAACCTTGCTGCTCATATCTCATATTGAAGAGTTCTGACAAAAATTGAGTATATTGTCCTCCAAATTTGCAAAGATTTAAGAATATGAGTTCAATAAAGTGATCTTTATTTCAAATTATTTTTAATTAAATGTAAAATGCCTCCAAAACAACATAAAAATAAAAATATCCAGGTTATGATTTCAGAATCAAAAATAATACGTGAGGAATTTCAAAATAATTCTCACTAAGAAATCCACATATACATCACAGCTTCTCAAAACTACTCATGCTTGGGCAGACCACCTTCTGAAAATATGATGGGGGCAGCATACTTACTCTCTTTTTCTCACTAGAAAAAGTCTATTTCCCTTTGAGCCACACAGAAATATCCCGTTTATTAATAGGATAGTTTAATTTGCCACATTTTAGATTATATTACAAAAGCATATTTCCATTTCAAATCCTTAAGGTTTTTGATTTAGTTAGTATTGAGAAAAAAAGGGAATATAAAAAGGTATGTACACCAAGTTGACAACCTTATCCCTAATTTCATCAAGCTTTTAATTTCCACTCCAAAGAAAAACTAGAAGCTTCTATATGTGTAAATAATTGTTCCTTTTATGACTCACACCCTCCATTTAACCAGTAAGATTTATAAGAAGAGTTGCTTTGAATGATACTCACATATCCATCTATTTAGCAGGTGGGGAATTCCCAATTTCAGGTGGATTCATACTCTTTTTTTTTTTTTTAAGATTTTTTTTTTCCAATTTATTTGTCAGAAAGAGAGTGAGAGTGTGTGTGCACAAGCAGGGGGAGCAGCAGGCAGAGGGAGAAGCAGGCTCCTCACTGAGCAAAGGAGCTTGATGTGGGACTTGATCCCAGGAACCTGGGACCATGACCTGAACCAAAGGCAGATGTTTAATTACTGAGCCACCCAGGTGTCCCACACACTCCAACTTTTGAAAAAATAAGTACTGGTGATATTTATTTTTCACAAGGGTTCCAAGTGATGAATTAGTCATAAACTGTATATTTCTTCAATGAACAAAATGAGTTAGGATAAATTATAATTAGAATTCTAATTGAATTAGAAGGAAACCCTTGGTTTATCTGTATTTGTTAACTGTAGTACCTCTGTTTACGTCAGGGGCTTACTGAAAAATGCAAATTGCAGATAACTTGAGAGACCCCTGAACTGGACTCTAAGGACTAGGGTCTGGAATCAGCTTTTTTAGGAAGGTCCCGGTGTTATTCTAATTCACACCAAAGTTTGAGACCTCCTTCTCTGGAGATGCCTTCCAGCCCTATGCTTTTACGATTCTGGTTTGTGACTAATCAGCCTCAATTTAGTTGGTAGACCACACAACTCCCTGCCAAACTTCCTCCACCAAATATAGCAGACGCTGACAGATGCCCAAATGGCAGTGGTCTTTGCGTGTGCCCATCCTAAAAGCAGCTGGGCCTTGCGGCCTTAGCCCCAGCTGTCTGGAACTAGACAGCAGGTGCTGAGATGGCCAGCTGTTCTCACAAGGCGAGCCTGGCAGCTTGGCTTGCCTGGGTCTTGAATTTTCCCTTGGGTGGCCTTCCTTTCGTGGGTGGTCCAGCTCAACTCTAATTCTAGTGAGTGTGCTTTCCAAGGCGGAAATACCCAGGCCAAGGCCTACCAAGAGCACATATGTGTTTTATGTTTATAAATATGTATTCTCACATTGGATTGAATGATCACTTAAAGTCCCTCCCAGCCTTAAATTCTGTGTATATGTGTGTGCATTGATAATTATCTTGCAAAATGTTCTCATACATGGTTTTTAATTGGAGATGAAGATGGACATGGCCCAATGGTCTCTACTCTTTCTCGATCCTCTTCAATTTTAAAATTAAGCCTGTTTTAAGAGCAGCACTAAAAAACCAAAACTTAAATACCACCAAAATTAGTAGTCTAAAATAACTGTAACTAAGCAATCTCAGAGAAAAGGAAATTTTGTGACAATACCTATCCATGTGCAAAGGACATAAAAGTTCATAACAATGTAAAGGGATAAAGAAAATGCATCCTTTCACAAGAATGTAAGGAAATATCATGGATTTAAATTACTCTTCTCACATTTCTTCCTTTTAAATATAAGTACCAAAATGATATAACATTATAATGGCATATTAAATTTGTAAAATTACCATAAAATTAAGATTAAACTTGAAGTTATAGTTTTAGTATTGTGTTTATATATTCTTTACATTTGTATTATTTTCATAGTTTGCATCTTCTTGTAGTAATAAACATGAGAAACTCCACAGTCTGATATTGTCAGATAAACTTTTGCTGAGATATCTTACCATTTCAAAATGACTTGTGGTTCCATAGAATGAATCAGATATTAAGGTGTCTGAGTAAGGTATATAATTTTTTAATACTCTGAGTCAATACAGTTCTAGTCTACTTCACCTATGTGCTAAAAACATGATTGAATAAGGTTGAAAAGACTCTTCTTGTAAGTACTTGGTTATTTTTCCTCTTAAACTCTCTATGCTAGATGCCATTTAAAAATATTATTACAAATCTTTCAAGAAACATTAATTTTGTAAACTACAATTTCTAGGAGTACATGAAATATTAAATACTAAATGATTCTTTTGGAGGAAAATACCAGATCTATACACTAGCTTGTACTAACAAAAATATTTGGAACAAAAGACCCCGCATTGCAGTAAATGAGCAATGCTTTACCTGGAAGAGGAAAAATTGTACTTTACATATTTACTGTCAAAAGGAAATGAGGTTTTATATATACATTTACATATGTATATAAATTATACAATTATTCAAATTGCTCATAAATGTCATTATTTTAACTAACTAGCTTCCTTCAACTGTCTGCAAAGCAATTAGCGTAGCTGAAAGAGGTATACACAGATGGCCTGTAAATATAAGTTAGAAAATGAAGAGGAAATTTGATGGTTGGTTATTTAATTTGATCAATAAGACATGCAAAGTGATGGGAATAAATTGATGTGTAACCCTGAACTGCCCATTGATCCGCTTAAGTGGCAAGCCCATGAACTTCGCTCTGTTTTGTGCGAATTAGGACAGAACTCTTTCTCGGCAAAATGCAGCAAAAGCATCAGTGATTCCCAGGGCTTCCTATTGGATGTTAAGGTTCTTACCTTTTTTGTTGTTGTTGTTCAGGGCAAGCTTTCTAAGTCCCTATAGATTCTCAATTCCTTTATACTCTCCGTTTCTACTCTGTAAATGTGTTCCTGTTCCCTGGAAGCTATCTCAAATGTAACCACAAAAATGTAAACATAAATGAATATATTTTTTATTGTGGTAAAAGACATATAACACATGAGATCTGTCTTAACAATTTGATTAAGTATAAGCGCAGTTTATACAGTATCTCTAGAAATTTTCCATCTTGTGTGACTGAAAAATCTTAACCCAATGAATACCAGTTCTCTCATTTTCTCCTCTCTCAAACCTCTGGCAACCACTCTTCTACCTTATGTTTTTAGAAGTTTGACTATTTCAGTTACCTCATATAAGTGGAATCATGCAGTATTTATCCTTCTGTGACTCGTTTATTTCACTTAGCATAAAGTCCTCAAGTTTCTTCCATGTTATACAATATGACAATTTCCTTCTTTTATGCCTGAATAATATTCCATTGTATGTATACATTTATAATGTATATACCATGTTTCCTTTATCCATTCTTCCACTGAAAGATGATTTGTCTTTATCCAGTCACCTATTGTAATAGCCACCCCCGACTTTCTTTTATTTGCAGCTGTCTGCAGGTATCCAAACTATTAAAGTTCTTTGAGAACGTTGACTGAGTCCAGACAGAAACCATTTCCTTGGGCAGTCCTCTGAAAAGCTGGAATGTCGTAAACGTGCTCCACTCTTCACTTTCACCCTGAGGTAGAGGTGGGCTGGGGTATTTGCCTCTGATACCAAACAGTGCGGGCTTAGGAAAGGGACTGGTGTGGGTACAATGAATTAGTTTTGTTATCCACTTCAAATGCAGCTGTTCCTAGCTTTGTGTTCACCTACAGTACCCTAACTTCTTAGCCAGAGTCTCTAATCCTTATAAAGGTATTTTGGTCCACATAAGGTAAAACCAGCGTTTCTACTGGGGGGGCCAAAGGCTGGGACTTCCTATTCTGCCATCTTGCTGATGTCACTACTCCAAAATGAATGAATATTTAGAGCAGTATCCTTATTAAATGTATTAAAACAATTAAATTTGGTCATCTTAAGCATGAAAGTCTGAATAAAAGCACTGATTTTAAGATTCTATTCAACAAACGAAAGAATGGGGACTGTAAGAGAATTTTCCTGGGAGCAGTTCCCCTATGGACATCTCTGTATGAACTCTTAATGGTCATTCTCTCCATAAAGCCAGCCTTAGCACACCCATAGCTTTTGTGATGTATTTTATAAAATCCTATGATTAAGGACTTAGATTTCTTTTGTGAGAGATCCTGCAACAGAGAGACGAAGAGCCCAGGCTCTGGAGCCGGCAGCTTAGGTTCATGTCCTCCTTTTGCTACTTTCTAGTCATATAGGATTAGGCATTCATGTAAGGCATTAACTACACTGTTCCTCATTTTTCTCATTTTTATGATACTGATAAAATCCTAATAATTGAACCTCATTTGGCTGCAAAGAGTATTAAAACTATCAATATTTGTAAAGTATTCAGAATATTGCCTAGTTCTTGGTGTTATATAGGTATAAGCTATTACTATTATTTATTTAAAAAGCTAAAAAAATAGTGCAACAAAAATTAAATGTGTCATTAAAAATGCTGTAAGAAAACTTACAACAGAAAAATATTTGAAACATAGGTAACAGATAAGTTATAATAATAAATTACATATAATATTTAGTATACTCATGCATGATTAATTATAATAGCTTTACAAATTGAAACAAAAATGAAATTCAATTTTATTATGATAATGGCAAAAATGAAAAGGGTTGATAATATGCAGCATTAGCTAGAGATCAGATGTTCTTAAATAGTGCATATAAATGAAATCACCAGGGGTATTTTAGAGAAAATTTATTGAAACACGGAAATACTCATCAAAATATAAAATATCCATATGTATTAAACGAGAGATCCCAACTCTAGAAATCCCTATAGAAATCCTTAAAGTATCCTTTAAGTTTGTAAAATATATGCTTATTCATAGTCATTGTAACATGCTTTTAGCAGGTAACATTTGGAAGTAAACTGACATTTGGTTATCAATTGAAGTTAATAAATTATGTTCTAGTTATACTATGGAATATTATGCAGCTGTTGTATGTATCATCCATCACACCCCTTAAATGCAAAAGAGAAAATTTACCATTGTGTATCAAATTATTGACTTTGGTTACTCTGGTTACCTCTGGCGAGTGGAAATATGTTAAAGACTATGACACATTTTATGTTACACTCTAATTTTATACCAGATACTTTTAATTTTAAAAAAGCATATCCCAAAGCAAAAGTGAATTATTTTGTATTAGTAATCAATCAATAGCAAGGTATAAAAGAGTATATGTAGTAACATCCCAGAGGAAGAATAATATTAGTTTAAAAATGCCCCAAACATTGGTATTTATCACCCTTAAATAGTGGGGTAACAGGTGATTTTTATTTCCTCTTACCTTATACTTTTGTGAAGTTTCCAAACTGACCTGTATTATATTTAGGGAAAAATAACCTATTGTTCTTTTAAAAACTTTAATGTCCTCAAACCCCATGATTGAAGCCTTTATTGAAATAGAGAACAATGCACTCTCATGTAAGTCTAGAGTGAAAATGAAGAGTCCTCCCACCATTTTGTCCAATTTATAGGACCTGTGTTTCTGCTATTATATCCTTGTCCTCATTTATCTAATGAACCAAAAGCACAAAAGATTATAGGCAGCAACATAGCAACCTATATGATTTATGGAGCCTGAATATTCCTGACAACATACTGAAATAAGTGGGAGCTAGGATTTAGAAAATGGACCTATATAGTAAAGTCTCCATAAACATAATAAAATAAATCTGTTGAGAATCATTCATTAAAATTTATATTAAATAATTTGGTATATATGTTTCAGCCAATGTATATGTCTTCTTAAATGACTATAGGACTATTGTTCACTTAAAAATATTAGCCTCTAAAATTATGTAGCTTTTTTTTTAACCTTTCAATTTTCTCTTAGATTTTCTTTTTCTATTGCACTTGGCCAAAAACCTCTGAAATTATGTCAGAATTGTAGCTTTTGGAGGTAAAGTCTCAAATGACCAAATGGTCAAATCAAATTTAATATGATGTGATTTTAAAGAGGCCAAGATACTAAATTCTGAAAATTGATGTTTACTCTGGAAATATTAACTAAATATTTTGAAAAAATTACCAAGGAAGCAACCCTTTTCCCTTGTACAGCTTTGTTACATTTGGCAGTCATTTCCAAAATCATTTTCTATAACCATATTCAATTTAATGAATATCAAGAATTGTACCATAGTGGGTGGGACATGGTGGGAATAGTACTGCTTATTAAAATCAACAGTCGTAAATGGGCTACCCTCAATTATCCATATAGCATGAAATTTGAAATTCAGAAAGAAATAGAAGCCTCACTTTCAACAATGGTTTGTAGCCTATAAAATTTTTCCTAGGTTTAAAACAAGCAGTCCAATTTACTGACTAAAGTTTTATCTCATTTCCCTGGGGCCCACACATGAAGGGGAAATAAAGAGAAGAGAACTATATAACCCATAGTTTAAAAAGGGAAATTGTCAGCGCCACAGTCTTACTCTCAATAACTCCCAATAAAGTCAGCAGTGAAGAAAAATCTCTATGAAAATAAATTACACAAAGTGAGACTGTCTATGTTCTTGACATCAAAGGTATTAATTATTGTGAGAGTCCAAATCCCCTTACCAAAAAAGAAAAATGAGTCTGTTCTGCCTGGAACACAGGGAATGCCATAGCTTAGAGTCTGAGGCAATAAAGATCTAGCTGTCATGAATACAAGGTGTATCAGAAGAGGTGAACCCTTCCCCCCCCCCCAGAATTGACCCCCTTTCCCACACCAATTTATGGCTTGAAAAGAAAATGAATAAAATTAAATTAAGTGGAATCACCTTTTCTTTTTGAGACCAAGAGAGAAAAATAGGTATGATATAGAGAGAATTCAAGCATAAATCATATATTATTTCCTAAACCTCTAGTAATTTTAAAATTGAGTTATTTATAGTAATCTGCCCTACAGTGATTTTTTTTCTCAAATTTATGCGTAAGGGTGCCTGGGTGGCTCAGTGGGTTGAGCCTCTGCCTTCAGCTCGGATCGTGATCTCAAATTTATGCATAGGAGTTATTTGATTACCTTAATAAAAGGCAGATTCTCATGCTTATCCCAAGTAATGCTAATGTTACTGGTGCATGGAGCATACTTTGAAAAGAAATGCATGCCTATCATATAGTTGAAATATATATATATATATATACACACATATATATATATCAGCTATTGTGGACATTGTTGCTATAAACATTGAGGTACATGTGCCCCTTCAAATCGCTATTTTTGTATCCTTTGGATAAGTACCTAGTAGTGCAATGGAATATTGCTCAGCTATCAAAAAGAATGAAATCTTGCCATTTGCAATGACACAGACGGAACTAGAGGGTATTATGCTAAGTGAAGTAAGTCAGTCAGAGAAAGATATAAACCATATGACTTCACTCACATATGGAACTTAAGAAATAAAACAGAGGAATATAGAGGAAGGGAAGGGAAAACAAAAGAAGACGAAAACAGGGAGGCAAACCATAAGAGAATCTTAACTCTAGGGAGTAAACGGAGGGTTGCTGAAGGGCAGGGGGGTGGAGGATGGGGTAACTGGGTGATGGGCACTAGGGAGGGCACTTGATGTAATGAGCACTGGGTGTCATATGCAATTGATGAATCACTAAATACTACTCTAAAACTAAAAACACACTATATGTTAACTAAACTGAATTTAAATAATCTTTTTAAAAAGAAAGGATTTTCTTCTGAAAAAGAAATAAAAACAATCCCATTTACAATAGCATCAAAAACAATAAAATGCTTAGGGACAAACTTAACCAATAAGGAGAAAGATCTCTATACTGCAAACTACAATTTTAATGAAAGAAAATCAGAGATAGTCTATGTTGAGTGATCAGGATAATTGATATTTTTTAAATGTTCATACTACCCAAAGTCATCTATATAGCCAGCCAATCTGTAACAAACACCAATAGCATTTTTCTGAAAATTGAAAAAAAAATTTATGAAAATTTGCATAGAACCACGAAAGACACTGAATAGCCAAAGTAATCCTGAGAAAAAAGAGTGAACCTAGAGGCGCCTCACGCCCTGATTTCAAACTACCTTACAAAGCTATCATAGTTAAAATGGGATGGTACTGTCATAAAAATAGGCACATAGGCCAATGGAACAGAATCAAAAGTGCAGAAATAAACCCTTGCATTTACAGTAGATTATTTGATAGGGGAGCCCAGAACACTCAATGGGGAACAGATGGTCTTAATAAATGTTGGGGAAACTTGATAATCACATACGGAATGAAACTGGACCCTTCTCTAACACCATTCACAAAAGAAAAAAACCCTCTTTGTAAAGATTTTATTTATTTACTTGAGAGAGAGAGGGAGAGAGAGAGAACGAGAGCACAAGCAGGGGGAAGGGCAGAGGCAGAGCAATAAGTACACTTCCCACAAAGTGGGGAGCCCCATGTGAGGCTCTATTCCAGGACCCTGAGATCATGACTGAGCCCGATGTGGGGCTCGAATCCAGGACTCTGAGATTATGATAAAAATAATCCAAAATCTTTAAAGACAGTCTGGAGACTAGACAATGTGAAGGTACCTAATGTGTTAAAAAATAAAAAAGTAGGATGTATTACCCCATTTAGACCCAAGAAATTAATTTATATTTTATATTTTCTCAAAACATTTTTTCAAAGCACAGCAATAATGATTCAGTGAACTGTCTTGCAAAACTTTGGAAACAGTGCCAGCTTAACCATTTGCTAATCTTAGGGGGAAAAAAAACTTTAAAAATTCAGCGAAATGTTACAGTTTCAGAAAAGAAACTTATTAATTAAATATTGTTTGGCCAACTATTAAAATATATCATCATAAATCATGATTATCAAAGTATTAGATACTATTTGTTTCACATAAACTCAAATTTCTGTCCTTTTTTTTAAAGTTTTTGTTTAAACTCTGATTGGTTAATATATAGTGGTATTATTTTCAGGAGTAGAATTTAGTGATTCATCACTTACTTAATGAACTAATGTTTAAAGCCAAATGGACTGGAGAATTTTTAGATTATGGAATAAGAATTTATTATATTTCTTTTAAAAATTATGTCACACAGTATTAAAAGTTTTTTATTGCATACTTTTTGTAATTGATTTGAATATGATTTAAAAATGGAGTTATCTTCTTAATCAGGAAGAATAATACAGTATTCTGGCATGGAAGGCAGAAAGAGACATTTCTATTAAGGATCTGATTACTCAGTATAATTGCTTTTAAACCATGTTATAACTTTGCACATTAGTCAAATAGCAACAACAGTGGGAAAAAAGGGAAATTAAATACAAATCATTGAGGAATGAAATTTGAAAACAATTAAAGAATTAATTGTGGGAAAAAAAGGAAATTAAATACAAATCATTAACGAATGAAATTTGAAAACAATTAAAGAATTAATTCTGACCAGATATTCTTATTTCAATTCTGTTTAAAATACGTTTTGTTTAACCCCTACTGTATTTATCTTCTACAAAGGAAAGTAACAAGCATTTAAATTTCATTTTTTTACTTACATATTTTTCATTTATGTATTATACCCCTTATAATTCTACCAAAGGTTTTGATGTTGCTACAGATTAAGATGCATATGCACACAAGAACACCCAAATAGACACTAGAAATTCAGAAAAAGAAATAGAGGAGATAATAAATATATCAAAAATCTAGACTAATGTCATAGCCTAGACTGAAGAATAAGAATGAATTTTCTGGGAAGTAGTATATAGGGAAAGATTTAAACTATGAACATTAAATAGTCTTCAATAACACTTTTATGTAATACACAGAGACATAGATAACTGTAGGAGGTTTAACAAAGAAACTAATGTTAGAGTTAGGAAGATAGGGAGAACAGTATTTCCTTCCTGTCTATCGATTGTTTCAGCTGTTCTTTTGATGTTAACTATGTGATGATCCAAGCTTATTATTGAAACAAAATACAGATACTCTATTTTGCTAAGTAAAGAACAATTCATATGCTTTGGATCTGGAAATTTTGAAAGTTAAGGCACTTGATCTGTTTTCTAGTAAGGCATTTATATAGAAGCTAACGGTACAACCCTCAAAAGGAATTTTTCATGACCTGACTTAAAAATAACTTCGCTTAGATGATAAGTCTTTGTGTATCAACAATAATACACAACACAGAGGCAGAAATAAGGCAGTTAGGTGCCTGCGAGATCATTTTTAACTCCCCCCGCCCCCGCAACATTCCTTTGCATCTAAGTCTTTAGATCAACATTCAGTTTAGTAACCTACCCCACTTCTCCACCTCCACTGGAAATAACCAGTGATGATTCAGTGCTTAGCACATGGAAGAGATTACTGAAAAATATTAAGACCAGGTTGCTTTTATCAACTTCCTTGATCATAAAATCATGGCTAAGCCACTAACGAAAGTATAGAATAGCACTCCCTCAAGGAGGCTCCACCAAGAAGAGTCAACTGAAATGGGTATTCTCAGATAAGTGAAAGAACTGGCTTTCCAAATTGATTTAGTGTCATTGATTTGGATATTTGAGAACATCTGCCACAAACTGATGTTGGTGTTAGCATAAGTAATATTACACTGTTCCTTCTGGATATATTTGAACAACAGTATCTTTTGTTTTGAGAAGCTATTTCTGACTGCCAATAGTAAAGTTATGTCATAGAAAAAGGTATTTGTTTCCTATTGGTTCTGGCAGGACAGTATACTTTAAATTCATGAAAATGTGGCATTAAATTACTTAAATACAAGTTGAAAAATTAAGTAAAAGTTTGAGGATCCTACACAGATTTTACACCACTTGGGGATGAAATTTAATCATGAAAATATTTCTGCTTAATCTGATTCTTACTGGTGTTTTAATCCAAATCACTGGCATTATGGGTTAAGAAAACCTGAAAATGAGATTTAAAAAAGGAAGGAAGAAAAACATGGAGAGAGATCTATAATGAAAAGCTCCTTGTGGGGGGCGCCTGGGTGGCTCAGCGGATTAAAGCCTCTGCCTTCGGCTCAGGTCATGATCCCAGAGTCCTGGGATCGAGCCCCGCATCGGGCTCTCCACTCCACAGAGAGCCTGCTTCCTCCTCTCTCTGCCTGCCTCCCTGCCTACTTGTGATCTCTCTCTCTGTGTCAAATAAATAAATAAAATCTTAAAAAAAAAAAAAAAAGCTCCTTGAGCGCAGTACATTTTGGTTTACTCCTTTGGAGAAGCTGGGTGCAGACTGTATGAGTACTGAGTTTATTTTTTAAGGCTTTGTTTATAAATCAGCATTATTCCAAATTAAGTATACACTTATTTTTTGTCCTGTTTGATTCCTTCTTTCCATTTTACATTAAATTATATCCTTTCCACTCATAATTAATAATAACATAAAGTATTGAGTCAGAATTGACGTGTTATCCTTACGGTAACGTCAAATCTTTACTTCACAAAATGCTATATGAATGTTTCTGCCCTTTTTGATTAAATTTAAATGTAATTATGTTTTTCTAGCAAAACCCAGAAACTAGTTTGATTCCAGTCTCCTGCCAAGCCTGAGATATCAAATGGCTTTCATCTTGGGAATAAAAATATATGCAAGTATCATCAAGAAGAAGTGCCTGTGTAGTAAACTTGTATCTCTTTTTGTCACAAGTCTGCCTTGCATTGGGCTGGGATTTTTTTTTCCTTTACTATTATTGTCCTCCTTTAAATAAACATCTTATCAATAAACATATTGGAAGATAATATAAGTTTAACTTTTCTTCTTCCTGGTGGGCCAGATTAATTAGCACATGCTTTTGGAAATAATTACATGTTTTCTAAATTAGGCTCTTCATGCATTCAAAGCTTTTAAGATATTTTGTTTTTTAATACCATTAACCATTTAGCAATATTTATATCTAAAAAAATTTCTAGTCTTTGAAGCAGGTTCTGATCTTTATATTTAATTTTTCTCTCTTCATGGATATTACAACAAAGCCTATTAACATCTTCATAAGTATTTTGAAAGTTTTTCTATATTTTAAGAACAATGAATAATTTCCTTTTCCAAACTCATCAATAGAGCATACTGACTAATGTGCAGAATAGAAGCCAACTATTCTTTTATATGCATATCTAAGTGAAAATTTTTGTCCTATTTTTTTATATCAAATATTTCCAAAATCTAAAAATATTTTGTGTTATTTTTTATTTTTTAATTTTTTAAAGATTTTATTTATTTAATTTGACAGAGATCACAAGTAGGCAGAGAGGCAGGCAGAGAGAGAGAGGGGGAAGCAGGCTCCCCACCAAGCAGAGAGCCCAACATGGGGCTCGATCCCAAGACTCGGGGATCATGACCCGAGCCAAAGGCAGAGGCTTAACCCACTGAGCCACTGAGGTGCCCCTTAAGTGTTATTTACTAATGTGTAAATGCCTTCAAGTTGATTAATATAAAAGACCATTCATGTGTGGAGAAAATGGATTTTAACATGAAAGAATAATAAATACATTCTTTGTTTTATGAATTACATATTAGAGTATTTCATTGTTTTCCAAGAATGAAAAGTGGATCTTCCTTGATACAGGAAAATACTCTCTATATTTATCATACAATCTTTGTATTTAAAAAGTTAACATTTGTGTTTTCAGCCTTTTGAGTGAAACCTAAAGAATCAAAATCATGTCATAAATTATAATTTTACTAAAACAGAGACTTGAATCTCAGGCAGTTGTAGGTTATTGGGATGGAAAAAAATCACTGAACCAGTAGTGAACCTAGTTGGCTAAGATTGATAACTTTAACTGCTCTTTTCTTCAAACTTCTATCATTATTTAAAAATAAACTCCAAAAGATATCCAAGTGTTATTTTTTATCAAAGAGAAGAGAATATGAAAAGATCCAAAACAGTTACCTTGTTTGTACGTTAAAAATGGGCATTTTATTTTATTTTTTTTTTTTTTTAAATTTTATTTATTTATTTGACAGATAGAGATCACAAGTAGGGAGAGAAGCAGGCAGAGAGAGAGAGAAGGAAGCAGGCTCCCCGCCAAGCAGAGAGCCCGATGCGGGACTCGATCCCAGGACCCCGAGATCATGACCTGAGCTGAAGGCAGCAGCTTAAACCACTGAGCCACCCAGGCGCCCCAAAAATGGGCATTTTAAATGAGATACAGCAATGTATCTTTTTTTTAAAGATTTTATTTGAGAGTGAGTGGGAGAGCAAGGGGAGGGGAGCAGAGGGAGAGGGACAAGCAGACGCCACACTGACCACAGAGACATCTCGGACCCTGAGATCATGACCTGAGCCAAAATCAAGAGTCTGACGCTTAACTAACTGAGCCACTCAGGCACCCAGCAATATATCTTTTAAAGATTAACAACTTAGGAGGTGTTATTAGGAGAATTAGATATTATTAGGAGAATTATTCAGTAAAGTAATATTTTTGATGGAGAGATTGCAGAGTTTGAAATGTACTTGCAACAATATAGTAATAGCTTTTGACTTTAATCCATTTTATTTTTACTCCTGTTCTTTTTTGTGTTGGAGTGTTTCAGTTACTATTAAAATATGAATTTCTTGATAAATATATCTTTTAGATGGAATTTAGCTGGTCTTAATCAAGTCTTGAGGCAACTACAAAAACTGCCAAAGAGATAAGTCATTGTCAAGGAAAGTTACCTGATTAAAATATTTACAGTATACCTCCTAAAAATATGATATGAGCAATCCCAAAATAGAATCAAATTGAAACCAAAAATTATCTGTCTGTCTGGTTGTTCATTCTATGAAAATAGAAATATCCCTGTGGTATAGAAATTATTATGATGACATCTAGGCATCTCGAAAACCACATTAAACAAGAAGAGAATATTATGGGAATACGATCTTTGCCCTGGCTTTCTTTCCCCCACAGAATAATTGTCTGAAACTTTTTCATGGTGGCTTATCTAAATGTCTACTGACTTGTTAGGGGCAAACAATATGCAGCAAGAACTAAGCCACAGCACTTTACTGAGTCTACAGTAAATTTTTATGTCCTTGGGTATGAGGAGATAATTTTAGCCCTGATTCTGCATCCCCTATTTGTCCCCTCAGCTGGCGAAACTAGTGTATTATGTATATTCATTTTTGCATCACCACATGGGCCATAACCACAAGACATTGAAATGCACTGTACCCAGTTCAGCCTGGTTTTAATCATGTGGTGGGAGACACAGTGTAAGAGGCAATGAACATTGGCATTCTAGTCAGTTCCAGGATCTTAACTATAATCACACTAATAGGGTTCAGTATCAATTCTTTCGACCTCCCAAGGAATAAAACTGTTCATATTTCACATACTTTTGTGCCAAATCTATAGAATTTTTAAAATCTTGAATAAAGAAAAGAGCTTTTTCAGAGTAATTTATGCCTGCTGTATTATATGATACCTTTTCTACTCTCTCTTTTGATGTTTTAGTCTTAGGATACCAAATAAGAAAGTGGTTAAGTTTCTACCAAATGATGATGACTTTTTTTTCCATAAGATTCTATTTCTTATAACATAGATATGATCTAATGCTTTTTTTCTTTCACTTTTCATACAGTGTTTATATGGTTCACAAAAGGATCACTTTGAAACAGACACATTTGAAGTTAATCAACCCACCAAAATAATGATGTCACAGAATAAACATATTACATGTCTACTTTGTAACATTCAGAGTACATGCTCTAGAACTATAGTCTCTTTTAATTCCTCTGGGAATCCCAGTGAAAATGATTATTCTTGAATCACTGGGTCTTAAAATGTGGTTGTAGGACTAGTCCACAACATTTTCTCCAGGTGATTCACAGGCTGGTCTCTTGAGGGCTTAGTTTTATTATATGACAATGTCCAAATACCTTACTCTGTTATGCACCAACAACTGTGATGTTTAATTAAAAACAAACATTGCATCATCATACTGAAATAGCAATAATCTTACTAATGCCAATGTTTACTTGAGTTGTGCTCTCTGTGGGAATTAGTGAGATGCTGGGTGTGTCATATATTATTTCTTCCTAAAGTCACATTTGACCTGGAAAATGAAGAATAATTTTAGTTCAAATGCTGACAAATTTCTGTGTTTGTTCATGTTTTTTCACTGAATGGTTTTTTGTTTTTGTTTTGTTTTTAAAGATTTATTTATTTGACAGAGATCAGAAGTAGGCAGAGAGGCAGGCAGAGAGAGAGGAGGAAATAGGCTCCCCGCTGAGCAGAGAGCCTGATGTGGGCTCCATCCCAGGACCCTGGGATCATGACCTGAGCTGAAGGCAGAGGCTTAACCTACTGAGCCACTCAGGTGCCCCTTGTTTTTGTTTTTGGTTTTGGTTTTACAACAGTCACTTTTAGTCAATAGAAATTCTCTTGATCTGAGCCTTTTTGAAAACTATTTGTATTGCCAGGGTCAAAAATCTCTTGATTTGATGCTAGTTATTTGGGATATACTTGAGTAAAATTAATAATAATTTTAAAATTCTTGATTATATGCCTCTCTAGTTTTGTTTCAATCGGTATGTACCCCAGAATTCAAAGCAAAATGGAAATAATAGAGATTTCAAGTCACATAACTTGGGTTCAAATCATTTTTTACATTTATTAACTGTGCAAACCTCAGTACATTCATGAACTTTGCACAACCTCAGTTTCCACATTTAAAAATACCTATCCTTCAGTTTGACATGAAAATTAAAAAGATGGCATGTATATAGCACAATATCAAGTATATGGTAGTATATAGAGTCATTCTCTCTCCCTCCTCCACCTCACGGAAGGTGAATTGATAGAGCTACCACAAAGGGCAATATGACAGTACATATTCAAACTGGAAATGTGTGAACCGTATGTCCTTGGATGCTATGACAATCAATTTTATGTAAATCTCTCTCCCTTAAAAAGAGCTGCTTACATGTACTCTCCCTATCACTACTTGGATAACCCTGTACAAGACATTTTGCACAGACTTTTCCTCATTTGTAAAATGGAAATAGTAACAGTATTTCCCTTGTGTTGTTCTTAGGCTTAAACAAATTATTGTAGGTAAAGCACATAGAACAGCTTGT
This sequence comes from Meles meles, assembly GCF_922984935.1. Lineage (NCBI taxonomy): Eukaryota > Metazoa > Chordata > Mammalia > Carnivora > Mustelidae > Meles > Meles meles. The sequence continues at coordinate 61,673,108 of NC_060068.1, read as the reverse complement.
AGATCTCCCAATAAATGCTAAATAAATGTATTACTTTAATAAAAAAATGTAGCGATATGAAATACACACACACATACACACACGTGTGTATGTATGTATGTGTGTGTGTAAATTTAAATGATTCAGGAGTACCTGGGTGGCTCAATCAGTTAAGCTTTGGACTTTTGACTTTGGCTCAGGTCATGATGTCAGGGTTGTAAGATGTATCTCTGTGCTGAGCATGTAGTCTGCTTGAGATTCTCTCTCTCCCTTTCCCTCTGCCCCTCCCCCTCCCTCTAAATTTTTTCTTAAATGACAATTCATTAGGAATCAACTGATTTTTTTATTAAATGGTATAATATAATTGGTTATTGATCCAAAAGAGAGTGAAGTTCAAACTGCTAGTTTGTGCAATTTGTAAGTGCATGTTTTAGATGTATTAATTATTTAAGTCAAGTATAAAATCTTTAAAAATATATAACAAGGAAATTAAGAAGGATATTTGTGCAAACTTGCCTGGTATTCTTCCTTCAAGGAACTGTACTCATCTACCAATATGGCCCTACCTTAGCCCCTGACGTTGCTAAAACGTGCTCTATCTCCAGTATAGATTACTTTCTTTAATCTGTATCATGGAACTTTTGGTATATTAGGGACATTAAGTTATTTATATTATAATTTTTCTATCTTATAGATTCAATTTCCAATCTTTCTCTTTTATCTGTATACTTGACTATAATTTTTAAGTAGTCAAATTATTAATTTTTCTTTGATTGCTGTTTTGATATCATGTCTGGAAAGACCTCTTCCATCCAAAATATTTAAAAATCCACCCATAGTTTTTCTTGATTAATTTTGTGTATTAAATCCTTAATTTATATGAAGTTAAAAATCCAGTTTTTATTAAAAATGTCAGGTAGAGGGCGCCTGGGTGGCTCAATGGGTTAAGCCTCTGCCTTCAGCTCAGGTCATGATCTCAGGGTCCTGGGATGGAGGCCCGCATCAGACTTTCTGCTCAATGGGGAGCCTGCTTCCCCCACCTCTTCCTGCTTCTCTGCCCACTTGTGATCTCTCTCTCTCTCTGTCAGATAAATTAATAAAATCTTTTTTAAAAAAATGTCAGGTAGATTTTACCCATACTATTAAATAATCCACTTCTCCCTAAGTGATTTGAATTGCCATCTCTATCTTTTTATCTTATTTTTATATATCTTTTTATTTCTATATCTTTCTATCTTGATATGGTTTTTGTTTCTAATACTTATTCTGATCCACTGATTTGGGACCAATTCTTACACTTCAGTATTTTAATTTCTATTGTTTATGATTTTATATTTATACCTTCTGTCACCAATTTTACCTCATTAGCTTTTATTTTTTTAAGTATTTTTCTGGCTAACCCTTCTCATGGCATTACTTCTAAATGTTGCTTAGAAATTCCACCATTACCCATTCCTACACCTTCACACTCCTCTCCATCCCCACGTAACCTGAGGATTAAATTGAATTTATGTAGCTTTTCTGAATTCAAAGAGTGTTGCTCTATTTATTCAAGTTCTCTTAAATACCCTTCAGTTAACTTAAAATTTTTCTTTGATATCTTTTGAAGATTTCATTATGTATGTTTTTGTGATATTTGTTGTGTCTATTTTACTTTCTAGCTTTTAAATCACATTTTGTAATTAGATGTCGTGGGTCTATTAAATATCCATTGACTCTCACATATTCATTTCATAAAAAAGCCACTATACTGAACTCTCTCATAGTTTTTACAACTGAATATAACCAATCTTTCCTTCCAATGTTTATACTTCTTATTTAATGGCCTCATCTAGTGTCAGTTGCATTTCTAGGAAAAAAAAAAAAAGAATTTAAATAAAGACAGTAGTGTTAGAAACCATAGACCTATTTTGGGTAAGAAACAGTTTTTAATGTAGGTTTTATCAAGAATAAATGTTGAATTTTATTAAATGTGCTTTTGAGATCAATAAAATACTAAATGATTTTTCTGATTTCATAATTTTTGTTATAAGTATACTATAATTAAATTTTTGGGAAACACTGTATTAAATTTTAGCCCAGATGTAAGCACCTGACTCAAGTTCCAGCCGTGTCACTTTATACTCTTTGCTTTTCATTTTCCTCTATCTGTAAATGGAGATAACAATAGAACTGAACTTATATTTTATATTTTATGAAGATTAAATGAATTAATCTATTTAAACCAGTAGTAACAACTTCTACAAAAAATCATGTGCTCAAGAAATAAGAGCGGTTATTAACAGGGTTGATTTCAAGTGCTATCTCTGTCAGATTTAGGAATTTGTTATGCCACTTATGTAGGAAGTCTTAGGAAACATAGCTGCACATCCAGAAAATCTCACAGAACTTTAAAAATAACTTTTCAGGGGTGCCTGGGTAGCTCAGTGGGTTAAAGCCTCTGCCTTCGGCTCAGGTCATGATCCCAGGGTTCTGGGATCGAGTCCCGCATCAGACTCTCAGCTCAGCAGGGAGCCTGCTTCCCCCTCTCTCTCTGCCTACCTCTCTGCCTACTTGTGATCTTTGTCTGTCAAATAAATAAAATATTTTTAAAAAACTAAAAAATAAAAAATAAATAACTTTTCAGTTTCTTCCTTTCATGCTGATTTAGTTGGATTTCCTATCTCTTTTTAAAACTAATTCGGGTATTAAATAATTTATTTTAAAATGTCCATTTCAGCTGACTTTCTAAAGGATTCTCTTTAATTTTCAGTTACTTTTTAATACATTATTTTCTTTTCTAAGGGCAAATTTTGTATAATTATTTATCTTTTTTGTTTTTCAATTTGGCTGGTAATTTCATTTATTTGATTGCCCCGTCTCACAAAAACAAAATAGTACCTACATACCAATTCAGTGAGAATTTCTATTTGTATGTTTGTCATCTGATTCATTATTTCCTTCTCTTTCCTTATGTAAAAATTCCTTTCTCTCCATTCTTTTGCCACATTTACTTTTTTCTATACTTGATTTGTCTTCTTTTACCAGCTTGAGAACAAAATGAGGTCACTTTCCATTTGATAAGTCAAATCAAATTCCACCGTCCTCATCCTGCCCAAGAGATGTTTCATAATTCCTGATGGAGATCCTCAATTCTGTGAGAATGTTCTCTATCCAGAATTTCAGTCCTATTTACTATTACTTCCAGGGGAAAAAAGTCTGTAGAACCTGTTGCGGCACAGAGAAGCCTTGTGCTCTTCTAGTGTTCTCACCATTGCTCCCCCAGGCAGTCATGATGGGCACTCCCTGTCCTCTGCCCTATCTAAGGCAAACACCACCATCACTGGTTTGCAGCAGTTGCCCAGGGGAAACAAGGGTAAGTGTTGAAGGAAAGGGAGGAGAAATCCATCTTCTCTAGTATTGTGTTCAATCATGGTTGATACAGTTTCTCCAGTACTTTGTTTAATCATGGCTGATAGACTTTCTTTATAGGAATTCATTTCTCTCCACTAATACACACATGTATATGTACATGACATGCACATAAATATCTGCATATATATGCCTAGTGGTAACTAGCCTGCTGTGGCCTTAGTGAGATACTACAATAATTCCAGGAAAATCTTATGATAGGATGGTAATATACTTAGCTGATATGGGTTAAGACACAAAAGGGAAGAGTTTTCTGAGTAAACAATTAAAACTTACTTTTTTGAGATGTTAAGGCTGAGCTTGCCTGTGAATCTAAGTGAAAAAGAGCAGAGTCCACAGGTCTTGTCTCTCAGAAGCTCAAGAGTGTAGCATTCAGGGGCGCCTGGGTGGCTCAGTGGGTTAAAGCCTCTGCCTTTGGCTCGGGTCATGATCCCAGAGTCCTGGGATCGAGCCCCGCATCAGGCTCTCTGCTCAGCGGGGAGCCTGCTTCCCCTCCTTCTCTCTCTGCCTGCCTCTCTGCCTACTTGTGATCTCTGTCTCTCAAATAAATGAATGAAAATCTTAAAAAAAAAAAAAGAAAAAGAAAAAAAAAGAGTGTAGCATTTGGTTAGACGACAGAAACCAGAAAAGGATAGAAGAAGCACCAAATTAAAGAACAGATGGAAAACCAGAAATAAATGGAACCCAAGAGAGGAGAAAGTTTCAGGAAGGAGGGAAGAAACTGTTGTTGTTGTTGGGTTAGACCAAGAGAATACAGGACCAATGCACACGTCTGAGTTCTAGACCAAAGAACAGAGCACAATGGATCAAGGTCAACTACCTCTGTGTTTTGTGCCATCGAGTCCTCTGTTAATACGAAGACGGATATCAGGATGACCAAATCCTGACATGTAGTCACACAGACCATCTGCCGTGTCTATCTCTAGAAATAAAGTACTATAATTAATACAACTTCCTAAAGTGAAAAAGGAGAACAAATTTAAAACAAAATAAACAAAACCCAGAAACCATTATATAATGATTTTCCCGTCATTAACAGATATCTGTGAAGGATTCTGGAACATGACTCCTTTTACCTTCCTCTTCCCCTTTCCACTGTTAATTCCAGGGTAAGTGCCTTTCCTGAGTTAAACATCTTAGGTATATAGGCAGGTGAGTGCCAGTGAGACTGAAAGCCTTTTGGTCAGAGAGAATTGGTGTGAGGATTTCTCTCACATAAGCAAAAGAACCCCAGAGTTTCAAATTAATATCAAATTCTGGGAAGAGCCTAGACTTCAGAGAACTCTGCTTTTCTGGGAGAAGATCATCAGCTTCCCATGAGAGTTCTTGTTCTTCTTGGTCCCCAGGAGACCAAGCAGAAACCAAATTGATAGAATCATTCTAGCTTTTAAAGCTGGGAGATAATGGGCAAATTTTCCTTACATGCCTCAGCAAGGGATGGGAAACCAGCTACTTTTAACACTCTTAATTCTCTCTCTCTCTCTTCCTCCCCTTCTCATCACCAACCTCCTCCAAATTAAACATGTGCTTCATTGTATCTAATAGCCAGTGCTGCTGATGAGATAGATACCTGATGCCATGCTCACGCTTATTCCTAGGCAGTTAACATCTTTTTTTCTCCCTGAAATCTCAGAGAATCTTCTCTTTGTATCTCTGGTTCTGTCATTACATTAGACAAAGCTTGTTTTAGATTTTTCACTTTAACCCAGACACATGTGTCATGTTAGATCTTAAATGATCTCTACCACGTTATTATTGCTATTCTCCTGAAGTTCAAAATAGGTAAAACTTTATATTTCTGGATTCATTCTCCAAGTGGCTTTATTTTTTAGTTCTTGTTGTCTGTCTTTTTGTCTGTTTCTAGGTCAGTAGCTACTGCTATGTAAAAAAACCACCCCAAATTCAGTGGCTTAAAACAGTAATTATTTATTATTGCCCTCAGGTCTGTGGGTCAGCTAGTGTTTCTGGTCTTGGCTATGTTCTTAGATACTTCTGTGGCTACATCTAAGATTGAAGCAGTAAATGTGCATAATTAGTGGTTTAATGTTTTTTAATATATCAGGTGGCATGGGAACTATTAAAGATTAGTAGAATGTTCAGAGGTGTTAGGAGGCAAGTTGAAGAGACTCCTAATGACCAAGATGAGACACTGTGAATGTCAATAGTGGTAATAACTGTTATCAAAGTCCATTTAATGTGTTTAAACCCATGAGGACATAATGATTCCAACAAAGAAAAACAAAAAAGCCTAATCACTTTTGAATGGTTTTAGGAAATTTAACTCTGAAAACTAAAAAAATTAGAGAATCAAGCATTTTTCATGTCTTTCCTATACAAACTACATCTCTAGGTAACAAAATGATAAATAAAGTGACATTTCTCTTCATATAGGCATTCTAATAAATAAATCATGAAGAAGTGGTCGTATTGGAATATCACCATTTTGCAACTCCTAATGAATTAGTGACTGAAACAGTTCACATCAGTGGCTGCTAACATTATAAAAATAGACAGCCAACCAGACCATGGAATATTCTCATTAAAAATTAAGCCTCTAAATACAACTCAATTTTCAGAAAATGCAGAAGGACATTTTAAACTATATCATAGGAACACCATCAACCAAGATTCAGACTACAAGAAATTCTACAAATGTTCCAATTCTTCAACAAATGAATTACTAAAGAAAAAAAGAAAATGAGAGGACAAATTAAATTATGATATTTAGGGATACACACTTGATGATACAATTATAAAGAAAAGCAAATAAGTATAAGTTAGCATAGTGGCTACTCCTGTAGGGTGGGACGGATTATGTTTTGAAGGGAGCACATGGTGGTCCCAAAAATCTTTCCTACTTGGGGAGGTGGCTAAAGGCAGCCAAATTATAGTAACTGAGTGAGCTGCACATGTGTTTTGGTGTTTTATTTTTATGTATTTGTATTAAATTTTAAAGTATTTTTTTTAATTTTTTTGAAGATTTTATTTATTTATTTGACAGACAGAGGTCACAAGTAGGCAGAGAGGCAGGCAGAGAGAGAAAGGAGAAAGCAGGCTCCCCGCTGAGCACAGAGCCCGATGCGGGGCTCCATCCCAGGACTCCGGGATCATGATTCAAGCCAAAGGCAGAGGCTTTAACCCACTGAGCCACTCAGGTGCCCCTAAAATTATTTTTTTTTTTAAGATTTCATTTATTTACTTGAGAGAGAGAGAGTGAGAGAGAGAACATGAGAGGGGAGAGGGTCAGGGGGAGAAGCAGACTCCCTGTGGAGCAGGGAGCCCGATGACGTGGGACTCGGTCCTGGGACTCCAGGATCATGACTGAAGGCAGTTACTTAACCAACTGAGCCACCCAGGCCCACAAATTTAAAAATATTTTTAACAAAATAAAATATCGAAGCTTATGGGATGCAGCTAAGCAGTACCAGGAACTTCACCAGCCTGACTTATCTTAGCAATGAAAAAAGCCAATAGATCAATGTAGTCTGGAGCTTAGCCCTGACACTCTGTACAAATTAGACCTATTTGCTAGGAACTGCTGCTTCCAAAGGGCTGATGGTCTGGCAGATGTCCTAACAGTTTTCCAGTCTTGCTGGGAAAGCTCCATGGAATCCTGATCTTTTCCAGGATACAAAGCAAACATGTAACCATATATTTAGATTTAATTGGGAGAATTTTTCTGTTTATATAGGATACTTAAGAAAGAGCTGTTGTAGGACACGAATGCCCAAGAAACATTTCTCAATCCTTTCCTATAATTTCCAAAGATAAGATATATATCAATTACAATCTGAAATGTTTCATATTAATCCATCTTTATTCCATAGCACATAATTCTTATGAATCTAAGAACAATGAGATAATAACTTCATTTAGATGCAAAAATAAAAATAATTACCACTCCAAGCAATCACTTTTTTTTCTTCTTTTCTTTCTCAAGTTTTTATTTAAATTATGGTTAGTTAACATACAGTATAATATTAGTTTCAGGTATAAAATATACTGATTCAACTTCCATACAACATCCACTGCTCATCAGAACAAGTGAACTCCTTAATTCCCATCACCTATTTAACCCATCCCCCACCCTTCTCCTCTCTAGTAACCATCAGGTTTTTTCTATGCTTAAAATATTCTGTTTTTTTGGTTTGCCTCTCTCTCTCTTTCTTTTTCCCTTTGCTCATTTGTTTTGTTCCTTTAAATTCCACATGAGTGAAATTTTATGGTATTTGTCTTTCTCTAACTGACTTATTAGAATTATACTCTCTAGCTCCAGCCACATTGTTGCAAATGGCAAGATTTCGTTCTTTTTTATGGCTGAGTAATATTTTTGTGTGTATGAAAGACATATATGCATAATGTAAAATATCTAAAATAACAAATATAAATTCATGTATGTACATATACATGAAAGGTTTCAGATTCTAATATAGAAGGTATCTTCTTTATATATTCATCAATCAATGGGCACTTGGGCTATATCCATAGATAGTTTGGTTATTAGATAATGCTACTATAAACATTGGGGTGCATGTATCCCTTTGAATTAGCATCTTTGTATTCTTTGGGTAATTACCTAGTAGTGCAATTGTGGATTGTAGGGTAGTTCTCTTTTTAACTTTTTGAGGAAACTCAATACTGTTTTCCAGAGTGGCTATACCAGTTTGCATTCCCACCAACAATGCAAGTGAGTTCCTTTTTCTCCACATCCTTGCCAACACCTGTTGTTTCTTGTGCTGTTGTTTTTAGTTATTCTGACAGGTGTGAGGTGATATCTCATCATGGTTTTGATTTGTATTTCCCTGATGATTAACAATGTTGAGCATCTGTATATCTTCTTTGGGAAAATGTCTATTCATGTCTTCTTTTTTTTTTTTTTTCATTTTATTTATTTTTTCAGTGTAACAGTATTCATTCTTTTTGCACAACACCCAGTGCTCCATGCAAAACGTGCCCTCCCCATTACCCACCACCTATTCCCCCAACCTCCCACCCCTGACCCTTCAAAACCCTCAGGTTGCCCCAACCTCCCACCCCTGACCCTTCAAAACCCTCAGGTTGTTTTTCAGAGTCCATAGTCTCTTATGGTTCGCCTCCCCCCCCCAATGTCCATAGCCCGCTCCCCCTCTCCCAATCCCACCTCCCCCCAGCAACCCCCAGTTTGTTTTGTGAGATTAAGAGTCATTTATGGTTTGTCTCCCTCCCAATCCCATCTTGTTTCATTTACTCTTCTCCTATCCCCCTACCCCCCCCCCCATGTTGCTTCTCCATGTCCTCATATCAGGAAGATCATATGATAGTTGTCTTTCTCCGATTGACTTATTTCACTAAGCATGATACACTCTAGTTCCATCCACGTCGTCGCAAATGGCATGATTTCATTTCTTTTGATGGCTGCATAGTATTCCATTGTGTATATATACCACATCTTCTTTATCCATTCATCTGTTGATGGACATCTAGGTTCTTTCCATAGTCTGGCTATTGTAGACATTGCTGCTATAAACATTCGGGTACACGTGCCCCTTCGGATCACTATGTTTGTATCTTTAGGGTAAATACCCAGTAGTGCAATTGCTGGGTCATAGGGTAGTTCTATTTTCAACATTTTGAGGAACCTCCATGCTGTTTTCCAGAGTGGTTGCACCAGCTTGCATTCCCACCAACAGTGGAGGAGGGTTCCCCTTTCTCCACATCCTCGCCAGCATCTCTCATTTCCTGACTTGTTAATTTTAGCCATTCTGACTGGTGTGAGGTGATATCTCATTGTGGTTTTGATTTGTATTTCCCTGATGCCGAGTGACGTGGAGCACTTTTTCATGTAGCAGGAAAGAATGTCCAATGAAAAAAGACAGCCTCTTCAATAAATGGTGCTGGGAAAATTGGACAGCCACATGCAGAAAAATGAAATTGGACCACTTCCTTACACCACACACGAAAATAGTCTCCAAATGGATGAAGGACCTCAATGTGAGAAAGGAATCCATCAAAATCCTTGAGGAGAATGCAGGCAGCAACCTCTTCGACCTCAGCCGTAGCAACATCTTCCTAGGAACAACAGCAAAGGCAAGGGAAGCAAGGGCAAAAATGAACTATTGGGATTTCATCAAGATCAAAAGCTTTTGCACAGCAAAGGAAACAGTTAACAAAACCAAAAGACAACTGACAGAATGGGAGAAGATATTTGCAAACGACATATCAGATAAAGGGCTAGTATCCAAAATCTATAAGGAACTTAGCAAACTCAACGCCCAAAGAACAAACAACCCAATCAAGAAATGGGCAGAGGACATGAACAGACATTTCTGCAAAGAAGACATCCAGATGGCTATTCATGTCTTCTGCCCATTTTTTAATTGGATTATTCTTGTTTGGGGGGTTGAGGTTTATAATTTCTTTATATATTTCTCTAGAGGAGGCTTAAAACCTCACTTAGTTTGTAAGCACTATTTCTTTTATTCTATTTCTTTGTAGGAATATTCTGTATTGAAGTCAGAAATAATTGCATAGGCAATTATAAAGGATGACATTTTTATTCTTAAATACGTATTTGATCTGAACTGGACAGTCTGGAATGAACATTTTCTTTCCCTGAATGAGGTCTGTCATCAATTAAACCTAATAATCAGAATATTAAGCTCATAATAATATCTGTCATTATACCATTATCAAGTCCACTTATTAACCTCTAGCAGAAACAATTCAATCTTTATTACTCTTTAATATACTCTGAATATTAATCCTATTTTGAATGTGGAATGAGCACTGGAGTATAAGACTGTGAGAAGAAGAGCCAACAGTAAATGAAGAAGGGATTTTCAGAAAATAACACTATAAAAAAAATACCTTGGTAGTTAAAACTTGAAAGATGTAAATTGAAAGGGTTTTTACATCTAATATCCCAAGAAGTACTGTATACTTCTTGTATATAGTGGACAATATTCCACTGGTAGATAAAAATCAGACAGAAAAATCATCTCTCTCCTCATGGCACTCCCATTGAACTTTTTGAAGATACGCTGATTTCTAATTTCAGCATTAACAGGAAGAGAATAAAACATAATCCTACATAATTATCATAATGATAATTTAATTACTTTGCCATCTGGATGTAAAATTTGGAATTATTGGGATGGCTTTAATTAAAACCAAGAATACTGTTAAACATTGCTAATAGAAATTCCCTTGTGGTAGGTTAGCTTATAAAACAAAATCTGGCTACTGGATATGTATAAGAAGTACATTAAAATGAAGTTAAAAGTGGAAAATAAATGTCTGTGTTAATACATAACAAGAAAAAAAATAGGTGAGTCCTGTTAATATCAGATAAAATAGTATTCAAAGCCAAGAGTAAAAATGAGGGCATAGACATTATCTTCAAAATGGAATCTTTCCAAAAGCAATTTATAGATGTGATGTAATTCTCATTTGAAACCAAATATCAGTATAGTTTTTTTTTTAACATGATTAATACTTTAAAATTAATATGGAAAACTGAATGAGTAAAAATTGCCAGAAACATTTTTGGTGAAAAAAGAGTAATAAAAGATAACTTACACTACAAAATAATTGAAGCCTATTATAAAGTTACCATAAGCAACATGGAAAAACAATATTGACAAGTAAGTCAATGAAATAAAACCGGAGATCAGAAATAGATGCACTAGATATGAAAAGCATATGCTAGAAGTCCCAACTTAATTTCTTTAATAAATAATACAGGCATAATTAGTTATTCATCTGAAATAAAACAAAACTTTTCACTCTTTTTCATACCCTGTAAAAATAATTCATATATAGATTGAAATCTAAATATAAAATAATATTAAAGATGTTAAAATAAATGTAAGAGGATATCTATAAACTCTTACATGGAAAGAGTCCTTTACCAAGATGCTAAATCAGAGAGGTCAGATTGATAGATTTGGCTACTGAAATGTTTGTGATTATAACACCATAAACAAAGTTCAGAGGAAAATATAGAAAAATAATTTTTGTAAAATATATGATTAATTTTCTACTTTCCTACAAAATAAAAAAGTAATAATAGTCTTATAGAAAAACAGGCAAAAGGAAATCAAAATCACCAAAAACTTAAGAAAACATACTCAATCTCATTAGTAGTTGATAAAATATAATACAGTAACAGACAAAACTGTATATTCATTTATTGGAAAAAATTGTTTTTAAAATGCTAATACCCAATATTATTGAATTTGTACAGAAATGTTGGCTAGTTGATGAAATTGAAATCATCACAAATAATAAGAAATAACTTAGCAGTTATTCAAAATTGAAGAGAAAAAACCATGATAACTAAACTCAGAATGTAATTCTGACCTGAATCTTTTTTCTATAAAGGACATTAATGTGATATCTGGCAAAGTTCAATACAGGATTAAATAGTATTATGTATCAGTGTAATTTCTTGAGATGGATAGTTATATTTTGATTATGATGGAGAATGACATTGTTCGTAGGAAATTGTTCGTAGGAATTGTTCGTTAGCCAAGCTAACATATTTGGGGATATAGGGACATCATTTCAGTGACTCACCCTACATTGTTTGTTCTGTACTTTCGACTTTTCTCTAAATTTCAAATTGTTTTACACACAATACTCTTTAACACAGAAAACAACTTTTAGAAATATAGTCTACAGAAATATAAAAGCAGAAAGGACAGGATTATTTATTTCTAGTGGGGATTAGAAAAAATTTATATTAATCAATCAATCAATTAATTAAATTATTAATTAAATTATCATACATCCATAATGCATAATGTTTTGCAGCCAAATGAATGAATTAAATCTTTGCATTTAATTTGCACATCTGACCATGCATGGACTTAGAGAGGACCAATGTGTTGAAAAGTCTCTGCTGAGTGTCACTGTGGTCCTTTTGGGGGCCTTGGTTGGCCTATAGATGACTATGCAGATAAAGAGAAAAATGCTAACAACCTCTACTCCTGGACATAAAAACACATCAATAGAAAAAACTCATGGTTTTCATTCCAATAAATTATTTAAATGCTTTTTCTTTTCCTTTTTTTTTTTTTTTTTGGTATTAGCAAACTCAACCCACTCATCATGTAGTTTTCCCTCTTCCAATTGAACATTTCAGACCGCCACAACATAACCATGTGTTCCCATTCTTCAGACACATGAACTCCCATAAACTCAATAACCAGTGTCCTACCACTGTTGATTCTAGACTTTTACTTGTTTTATTAATGTTATGATTGCCACAGGACAAATTGAATGGAATGAACTGAAGTTAATTTGAAGTAGAAAGCAGAAATAGAAATTTAAAAAAAATATATATTGTTCTTGAAAGAGTTACATATTACTCTTTTTATAATGAGCTGCTAGTCTCTAAGGAAACCCCAGGTTAAATATTTGTTGATTTCAAGACTTTGTTGATGTTAGTGTTCTTGAAAGGAAGAGAGAAACAGGGCTTCCCAAGAGTGGGGAGGACGGAATCGGCCCTCGAGGATAAGAAAATAATTCACAGAAATTTAATCTAAACAAATTTAAAAATCACTTTACTAAATACTTAAGTTAATGAGACATTCCATCTTCTTTTTACATTGCTCTACCAAACACCAGTTTGAAGTTTCTACACACTTGAGTGCATTTGGGAATTTGAATTAGAGCCTGAGGAATGCTGGTCTCATCGGGGCGTGCCAAATCCCTAAGAGCCACTTGAGCTTTATTTACATTTACTCTAGATTGATCATCAGCCTCATATTCAAGTTTTTGCTTTAGTATACACTCTTGACAGTGGCTTATTTGGCCACTTTGAAAAATAGTGTTGCCATTCATTTCAAAATAACAAGTCTGGTTTATGATTCAGAGGCCTGAGAAAATGTTCTTCCACTATGAGAAGGGACAAGTCAGAAAAATTATCAGGGTAGGTTTTGGATTTCTCCACTCTAATTTGGTATAATTTATCTCAATATGGCTATATTGAGCATCTACTACAAACCATATTGTGTCAAGCAAAAGGAAGTATATGACAAAGTTCTCAGTCTCAAAGAACATATAGAGAAGGTTTACTCAATCAATCCCTAACCCTGAATTTTCTGCTCTAGGTGTGTGAACAGCTGGGGTTTGTACTGTGTTCTAAGATGAGGTAAAAAAAATATTTGGGGCTTTCTGCCCAAAATACTTAATATGGGTAAGGTTGTAATTTTTACTCTTTTCCTCTTCAAATTAAATTGTAAGTTCCTCAAAAATAGGAATTACTCAGTGTCATAGAATTCTTTTCTATCCCACTGCTGTGTTCTACTCACAACATATGTACATGTGTGCTCACATATTCCTCAGAATAAGAACTATTCAAAGGAACTGCTTTAAAATGTAAAAGGGTTTCTTGTTAACTTGGCCTTAAAGTTTTACTCTTTTGATACATAATTTCTTTTATTTGGGAAGTCAGATACAGATAACCATTTTTTTCAGATTATCAATTATTATCAATTTTCCCTCTAAAATATCAGCTTAAGAAATATAAACAATCTTAATTAGTAAGTACTGAAAGAAATAAAACAGGTACTCTTTCTCCTTGAAGAGAAGCCCTAATATTCAATGACAACCCTTAGTTTTATAAAAGGGAACAATCTTCCTACATGCCCTCCCTATCCTTCATACTACATCCTCCGACCCCTGCCATGAATGGAAATGGCCAGTAAACATACGCATATGCAGATGTTTAGGATGGGGTTAGGACACTGTTGGTACATTTGTGGCATCTTTATCATGAAAGAATATTACACAAATATAGAAATATTTATTGTATTCCCTATGTATTGGTTTTCTAGAACTACCATTGCAAAATACCACAGATGAATGGCTCAAACAACAGAAATTTACTTCCTCACAGTGTGGAATCTAGAAGTCCAAGATTACGGTGCTGGCAGGGTTGGTTTCCTCAAAGGCTTATTCCCTTGGCTTGCAGACGGTCACACTCCAGCTGCCTCGTGACATGGTCCTTCTGTACACCCACATTCCTGATGTTTCTCTGTGTGCCCTGCTCCCCTTTTCTTATAAGAGCAGCAGGCCTGTTGGATCAGATCCCACCCTAAGAACCTCATTTTAACTTAATTACCTCTTTAAAAGGCCTATCTCCAAATACAATCACATTCATATGAATTTTGGAGGACGCATTTCGGTCCGTAACACCTTATTAGCAGTTATTCAACTGATAGAAAAGTCAGACAGTCCCTGGTTTCAATGAGCAGAACATAGCTTCTTGCAGGGAGATAAATCAAAAAATAATAATAGTAGGCATTACATAAGTATAAGAAAATTAAGCATGAAAAATGTTAAGGTTCAAAAAGGAGGGATTGAACCCATTTGGAAGGATCAGAAAAGAGTTAAGGGAGCAGGTGGGCATTTGAATATAAGCCTCAAGGAATCCTTTGGATAGGAAATGAAGATCGGACATTAAGTAAATGGCTTATGAGGCTTTGATCTTCAACACACTCTTTAGGTTGATAGTTTTGTTCTCATTTTATTAAAAGTGGAACATTGATATTTAGACGATTTAGTTAAGTTATAACAGTAAGCAGCTTTCAAATGAAATGCCAAGATCTGTCTTACTCTACTTTCATTGAGATGAAGAATTGACAAAAGAAGTTTTTAAAGAAAAGAATGTTTTTTTTAATTTAATTTAATTTTATTTATTTATTTGACAGAGATCACAGGTAGGCAGAGAGGCAGGCAGAGAGAGAGAGAGGAAGGGAAGCAGGCTCCCTGCCGAGCAGAGAGCCCGATGCGGGGCTTCATCCCAGGACCCTGGGATCATGACCTGAGCTGAAGGCAGAGGCTTTAACCCACTGAGCCACCCAGGTGCCCCAAGAATGGTTTTTTTTAAAAGGTTTTATTTATTCATTTGACAGAGATCACAAGTAGGAAGAGAGGTAGGCAGAAAGAGAGGAGGAAGCAGGCTCTCGCTGAGCAGAGTCCAATGTGGGGCTTGATCCCCGGACCCTGGGATCATGACCTGAGCTGAAGGCAGAGGCTTTAACCCACTGAATCACTGAGGCACCCCAAGAAAAGAATATTTTAAAAGCAAAATGTAGGGGCGCCTGGGTGGCTCAGTGGGTTAAAGCCTCTGCCTTTCGCTCAGGTCATGATCTCAGGGTCCTCGGATCAAGCCCCGCATCGGGCTCTCTGCTTGGCGGGGAGCCTGCTTCCTCCTCTCTCTCTCTCTCTCTCTGCTTGCCTCTCTGCCTACTTGTGATCTCTGTCAAATAAATAAAATCTTTAAAAAATAAAATAAAATAAAATAAAAGCAAAATGTATTTATCATTGTATTGAACACTTTTTAACATGAAAAAAAACTAAATATAACCCATCAAATAATATTTGAAAGAGCCAACACCATGGAACTGTAAATGCATATACCCAAAATTATTTAATAATTCAACATTATTTTTTATTTAGAAAACATTCTTGGTGAAATGGACAATTCCTTCATGTAATAAAAGAAATGTATGAGGAATCTATAGTAAGCATTAGTCTGAATAATGAAACTTTTGACGGCATCTCTTTAAAATCTAGAAAAAGATAGGTTTCTATGAAGCTTTTTACTTTTGGACATAACTGGCCAAAGTAGTGAGTTAAGACAAGAAATATAAGCCATAAACTTCGGGAAAAAAGACCAGAGTGATATGGCTATGATCTTTAAGAAGACAGAAAATATGTTATGAGACGATAATAGAGATATGGGATAGAGAAGGAACACAGAGATGGATGAAGCTGTTGGGAATTTGTTTTTTAGGTTGACTGCTGAGGTTTGAGATTTCGTTTTAAAAGTTTGCATCATATCTTACATAGACACTAAATTAAGTTTTTATATTAACTATTACAACATAAGAATCTGGGCTGCCTGAGTAGCTCTATCAGTTGAGTGTCCAGCTCCTGATTTGGGCTCAGGTTGTGATCTACGGGTGGATCTGCACTCAGTGCAGCATTTGCTGGTTTGATTGTTGCTCTCCTTCCCTCTGCCACTGCTCTCCCCATGCACATGCGCACGCAAATGCTCTCTTTCTCTAAAATAAATATTTAACTAAATAAAATATTAAAAAATAATAATATTGGAAACGTTCAAAATATGAGTTTTTGTTCCAGTAACAAACTAATGTTTAAAAAGTTTCTCCAAACTGACCTCCATGCAATATCCATGCCTAAGATCAAAGTTTGGGCTTACATGTGCAAACCAGTTCTATCAAATTCAGTATTTTTTCCCCATATTTAGTTCCCTTAAAAATAATCACACAATTGCTAGGTATTTGTAAGCTACTGAAATAACTCAGGTATAAACAGTATTTTACACATAATGCAATGTCTCTACTCCCATAATTTTTAAAATTTTAATCATATTGTCTCTCCCAACCTATTTTTTTCCTCTTCTCATTTTGATCTAGAAACAATTTCTAAATGTGTTACCTACTCTCAGGGCCACGTAAAAGGTGCTATTAGAAAGAAAGCATCATAACGGGTTTTTCTACCCAAATAAGTATGTTCTGTGTGCCTAAGTGGTACAGGGATCATAGAAACTAAGCCTGCCTTTAGTATTTAAAAGGACACAGACACCAGCTCTACTGAGAAAGAACCCAAGTAGCAGCCCGTCCTGATAGTTTTCTTAAGTCATATATCATTTGGAAATGCTACTTTCTGTAACTTGTACTTATTAAGAACTCTATTTACCAGGAACTGATCTGATATACACTGCTAAATAATGTATCATGTCTAGTGGGACAGGAAAATGAACCAGCGATTACACATTAAAGTAGGGTAAGTGCTAGGGTAGGGATGCTAAGGGGGCACAGAGAAGAAGCAGGCACCTTTTTCTAAGAGGGGCACCTCTCTTAACCTGAGAGAATTAGAGGAAAATTGTTTAGACTGTTAATAAGATATTTGTTGTAGGGATTTTGTATATGCGGTAGTCAGCAGAATGTCCCCCAAATATGTCCATGCCCTAATCCCTGGGCCCTGTGAGTAATTTATGTTACATGGCAAGGGGAAATTAGGGCTGCAGATTGAATTAGCATTGCTAATTAACTGATCTTAATAAACAGATTATTCTAAATTATCCAGGTGGGCTAAATGCAATCCAAAAGTCCTATGAATATGGAAGAGGAAGGCAAAAGAGTTGGTATCAAAATGATGCAACATGAGATATACTCAGGTGGCTACTGATGGCTTTGAAGATGGATGGTAGTTATGAGCAAAGGATTGCAGGCAGCCTCTAGAAGCTAGGCAAAAAAAAAAAAAAAAGAAAAGAAAAAGAAAAAAAATGGATTCTCCTCCAGAATTTAGCCTTGGTTTTACCTTGGTGATAAAAATTTTGGACTTCTAGAATTACCAGAACTATAAACTAATACAAATACATTGTTTTATGCCATCAACTTTGTAGTAATTTGTTAAAGTGGTCACAGAAAACTAGTAAAATGCCCTTTACTAAGTTGAGGAAATGTGGTTGATTCCTAGTTTTCTGAGAATATTTATCATGAAAGAATGTTGAATTATGTGAAATGCATTTCTGTATCTACTATATGGTTATTTTTTAACCTTTGAATGGTGAATTACACTGATTGATTTTTTTAATATTGAATTAGCCTTGCATTCCTGCTATAAATAAACTTGGTCACAATGTATTGTTCTTTTTATATATGGCTATATTTTATTTATTAATATTTTGTTGCAAGACATTTGTATCTATGTTTATGGGAACTATTCATATGTAGTTTCTTTCCTTATAAGGTATTTTATTTTGATATCAAGAAAATGAGGTGGAATAAGAAACATAAGAGTGTGTAGAATTGGTAAAACTCTCCCTTCAGACCTCTGTGCCTAGAGTATTATGAACCCTCAGATAATAGCTTATTGTATTTTTTTGTGTTGTAATTAGTGTAACTAATGTAGCTATACCATAGTGATCTTACTCAATATTTTCTGACAGTAGAGGTATGTGTAGCATTTGTTTGGTTTGGTTTCTGCTTGACACATCATGCTTCTAATACCTGAGAATTTGTGTCTTGGATTATGGAAATTTTTCAATCACTTTTTCTTCAAATATTATTCTCCTTTCATTTTAGAATTTCTTTCTGGATTTCCTATTAGACATAAATTAGAACGTTTTTAGTCTGTCTCTTAACTATTCTTTCAATTTCCATTTGCTTGTATATCTGGGTAATTTCTTCAGATGTGTCTTCCACTATAATAATTTTCCATTTCATTCTGACAACATTGCTGCTAAAATTTCAACAATTTTCACTTTTTTGCTTTTAAAAATTTATTTTATTTGTTATTGTTATGTTTAATTTCATATGTAAATTTGGCTAGGCTATGGCAACTAGTTTTTTGATCCAAAATCAGTCTTGTTGCTGTGCAAATATTGTATACATGTGATTAACATTTAAAACCATTTAAACTATATGTAAGGCAGATTACTCTTAATATGTGGTTGGGCCTCACTTAATCAGTTAAAGGTCTTAAGAGTAAAACCAAGTTTTTTGAAGAAGGAATTCTGCATCAAGAATATAACATGGAAATCCTGCCAAACTTAATAGCTTGGTAGCTTGTCCTATAATTTATAAACTTGCATGCCTCCACAAGCATGTGAGCCAATTCATTAAAATAAATCCAGATAGCTAGAGCATTCAGTGAATAGATAGATAGAATATTTTCTATCATAATGTCCATTATTAGATATAAGGCATCTAGATATATATCTAGATATATATAATCTTATAGAGAGATTTATGTATATATGACATATATTCTTTTTTTATTTGTTTATTTTCAGTATAACAGTGTTCATGACATATATTCTTATAGAGAGAGCAATTTACATATATCTAGATAGATAGATGAGTACATAAGATATGTGTGTGGGGGGATAGATAGATGATAGATAAATAGATCAATCTTATTGGTTCTTTTTCTCTGGAGAACTCTAAATGATACAGTTATCAAATGTCTGGACTTTCCTACAGTTTCTTATTAATTTATAATTTTATTTTGGTAAATATTTGCAAAATTTGGATTTAAAAGTTTAAGTCTGATATTTGCAATTTTTTAAGCCTTTGAGAATCTAAATTTGTTGTTTATTGTTTTGATGACTATTCCATGGTGATTTGGTTCTGTGTATATCTAGTGACCTTTAATTAAGAGCTCATATGTGATTAATTTTATTATATGAATAATACACTGACAAAAATTGAGAGTATCTTCTTCTTCTTCTTTTTTAAAGATTTTATTTATTTATTTGACAGACAGAGATCACAAGTAGGCAGAGAGGCAGGCAGAGAGATAGGAGGAAGCAGGCTCCCTGCCGAGCAGAGAGCCCTATGCGGGTCTCGATGAGGGGCTCGATCCCAGGACCCTGAGATCATGACCTGAACCGAAGGCAGAGGCTTTAACCCACTGAGCCACCCAGGCGCCCCAAGAGTATCTTCTTCTTAACTGGATTTACATTTGATTCTGCTGGGAGCCAGGCAGTGTTATGAAACTAGGGTCACTTCTTCCCCGTTTCTTGTTTTCAAGTTGCCTTAGAGTCACATATTCAGCTCTGCCTACTTTATGTTATTGGCCCAAAACCAAATTTTCAGACCACTTAGCTGATATTGGCACCTGATCTCAGATAATCATACTCTTTGTGGATTTTTTATTGTTGTTGGCTCTATGAGGAGTCTCTTACTCCCTGTAAGTATTCATGCACATATACACATAAATACATACTTTAAGCAATGTCTAATCATTTTGTGCCAGGAAAGTCCTATCTTAATTTCTGGTCTAATATAATGCCTGCAGCACATTGCCAGTTGCAAGGATTTTCTTAACAAATTCTGCAGATAATCAACAGATAATTGGATAGTCATGGAAATAAAATATAATTTAATGAAAATCAAAACCTACAGAATTTGCTTAAAAGAGTACTTTCAATACACTGAATTATTTTTGTGTAATGCTTTGAACTTTGTTTCTAATAGTATGTCAGAGAATTGTGGACTTGGATATAAAATAAGGGATAGCTGAAGAAAATGTATCTCTAGAATTCTATAAATTCAACTTTGGGTGATTTACCATCTCAAACAGCAATGTTGAGTGTTATATATATCACTTGGAGACTTACAGAGTCAAAAAGTCTGCTTGGAACATTTTTATACTTAGGGGAATCTTATTTTTGGTGGCAGGAGGGAAACAGGGATTGGAAGGACCATCAGTCAGGAGATAAAACAATTTTTTCTTATGTATGAATCACAGACTCATGGAAACTAAAGTTTGAAAATGACCCAATAAGTCATCTCGTCCCTCTCTTTGTCGAGAAAGAATTGCTTCCTCAAGAATTTAAAGGAAAGAGCTTTGTTCCATTCGTTTTTTAAAACTCCCTTCAGGCCTATCTTTTTTCCTTTTAAACTCTCCTGGTTGTATTAAGATTTGCTTGGTATAACAGTCCTTTCAAAATGCCATAGTTAGAATGGTAATGTTCTATGAATGTTTGGAATGACTGATAAATCAAGAATAAATGTTATTATATGAAATTTAGAAGTTTTATATCAGCTAATATGAAATATCATCAGTCCCAAATAAAAGAATAACAAGTGTCCTAAATAGATATTATTTTAGATAATAAATGAATCACTCAAATTCCACCTAATCATAAAGAAGATGTATTTGAAACTTGCAATGTACATTATAGCTTAACTTCAGAGCAACCACAAGTGATGCTATCTTTCCAGGTCATAGTCAAAAAATAGCTTGTAAATCATTTCCTCTTATAATTTAACTAAAATACTTGTTTCTGGCCACCCACTATTCATATTTAGTGACTCCAATTCATAGATCTGATCTTGTCACATGATAGTTCAAAAACTTGTGATGCCTCCAGTTTACTACTGAATAAAATTGACATAATTCAGTCCAGAAAATATTTTCTACCTCACTTTCCAGTTTCATTTCCCACACATCAGTGTCCCTTCTCCCTTCTGAGTTCCCTAAGTTTGCTTATCACAGTCCACTGCTATTCCCTAAAAATATCCTTCATTCTTTAGAGTGTTGTCTTTGCTTGAATGTCTGCCAGTTGCCTCTTCCTGGCCCCCAACCATCTCTATAATTTTTTATTATATATTTATTATATATTATTTATATATATATATAATATATATTATATATATATTTATTATATTTATTATAATATTTTAACCTGTTTCAGGTTAAAATATATCCTAAATCTTATTTGAGCTCAAATCTTATTTGAATATCATTGCATAGACTAACAATGTAACTGAAGAAAGAGAAATAAAAGAATTGATTCTGTATACAATAGGACCAAAAACTGTAAGATACCTAGGAATAAACTAAATCAAAAAGAGAAAGGATCTATACTCTAGAAACTACAGAACACTTATGAAAGTAATTGAGGAAGACACAAAAAGACAGAAAAAGAAATCTACACTTTCAATGCAATCTCTATCAAAATACCATTGACATTTTTCACAGAGATGGAACAAATAATACTAAAATTTGTGTGGAACCAGAAAAGACCCTGGACCCTCAGGGGAATACTGAAAAAGAAAACCAAAGCTGAGGGCATCCTGATGCCTAACTTCAAGCTATATTACAAGGCTGTGATCATCAAGACAGCATGGTATTGGCACAAAAACAGACACATAGATCAATGGAACAGAACTGAGAACACAGAAATGGACCCTCAACTCTATGGTCAACTACTCTTCAACAAACCAAGAAAGAATATCTAATGGATAAAGGGTCTCTTCAATAAATGGAGCTGGAAAGTTGGGACAACCACATGCAGAATAATGAAACTGGACCATTCTCTTACATCATACATAAAAGATAAACTCAAAAGAGATGAAATACCTCAAGTTGAGAAGGGAATCCACCAAAATCCTAGAGGAGAACATAGGTAATAACCTCTGTGACATCAGCCACAGCAACTTCTTTCCAGACACATCTGTAAGGGCAAGGGAAACAAAAGCAAAAATGAAATTTTGAGACTTCATCAAGATCAAAATCTTCTGCACAGCTAAGGAAACAGTCAACAAAACTAAGAGGCAGCCCACAGAATGGGAAAAGATATTTGCAATTGACATTACAGATACAAGGCTGGTATCCAAGATCTATAAAGAACTTCTCAAACTCAACACCCAAAAAGAACAAATGATCCAGTCAAGAAATGGCCAGAAGACATGAACAGACTCTTCTCCGAAGAAGACATATAATGGCCAACAGACACATGAAAAATGTTCTACATTCTTAGCCATCAGGGAAATACAAATCAAAACCACAATGAGATATCACCTTTTACCAGTTAGAATGGCAAAATTAACCAGACAGGAAACATCAAATGTTGGTGAGGATGTAGAGAAAGGGAAACCCTCTTACACTGTTGGTGTGAATGCAAGCTGGTGCAGCCACTCTGGAAAACAGTATAGAGGTTCCTCAAGAAGTTGAATATAGAGCTACCCTATGACCCAGAAGTTGCACTCTGGGTATTTACCCTAAAGATACAAACGTAGTGATCTGAAGGGGCACATGCACCCAAATGTTTATAGCAGCAATGTCTACAATAGGCAAACTGTGGAAGGAGCTGAGATGTCCTTCAACAGATGAATGGATTAAAAAAAAGATATGGTTCATATATACAATGGAATATTACTCAACCATCAGAAAGGATAAATACCTACCTTTTACATTGACATGGATGGAACTGGAGGGGTTAAGCTAAGTGAAATAATCCAAGCAGAGAAAGACAATTATATGGTTTCACTCATATGTGGGACATAAGGAATATCATGGAAGAACATAGGGGAAGGGAGGGAAAACTGAATGGGAAGAAATCAGAGAGGGAAACAAACCATGAGAGACTCTGGACTCTGAGAAACAAACTGAGGGTTAAGGAAGAGAAGGGAGTTAGGGGATGGGGTAGCTGAGTGATGGATATAAAGGACGACATATGTTGTGATGAGCACTGGGTGTTATATGCAACAAATGAATCATGAACAGTACATCAAAAACTAATGATGTACTATATGTTGACTAACTGAACATTAAAAAAAAGAAAATCATTGCAAAGCCCTCTAGTTAAAATTAATCGATCTCCCCTCTGAAACCTTCAATAATATTAATTTCTTCTTCTATTTTAGTGCTTAGCATAACACTGAATTTAAATTATAGATGTAAAAGTGTTTATCGACTAACATACGGTCTTGAGTTGTAAGTATCACTCAGTAGTCATCTTTTGTTTCTTCTGTAGAACATGCAGTGTTTAAGTTCACTGAGCACTGACTTATTGCTACAGTGAGTTAACTAATTGTTCATGTGACATAAGAGTGTGGACATACATAAAAGTATAGTGTTTAAGTTCTACATACAGTTTCTGGAGTCAGAAATATGGAGATTAGAATCCTTGTTTAACTACTATGTAACTAACCTTAGACAATCTAACCTCTCTGTATCAGTTTTCTCATCAATAAGATGAATTTAGACACACAAATCTATGTCATATGACAGAATTTTAGGCACAAATTTATGCTGATGGAAACTGTATATGGCAACCAATAGAATGTCCTACAACAAAGCAGAAATGAATCATTGCTATAGAGTTCATGTCCCCATAATCCAGCCCTGTGCTAACTGACAATCCTTGATTTTGTTCTGTTTTATACAAAAAAGCATTTGAACAAATATAAGTCAGGCAACCAAGAAAGATTCAGTTTCAGCTCTCAAGGACAAATGTATTTGGGAGGAACAGTATACACATATACAGTTCTCTCCTACTTTCTCCAGGGAAATATTGCTTTGTTATATAAATGCTTCATAAAAGTTTGACAGTATACGTAAGTTCAAATCTTTTTTTTTGTTTGTTTGTTTTTAATATTTTATTTATTTGACAGAGAGAAATCACAACTAGGCAGAGAGGCAGGCAGAGAGAGAGGAGGAAGCAGGCTCCTCGCGGAGCAGAGAGCCCAAAGCGGGGCTCGATCCCAGGACGCTGGGATCATGACCCGAGCCGAAGGCAGAGGCTTCAACCCACTGAGCCACCCAGGCGCCCCGACAGTATATGCAAGTTTAAATTTATTATCCTGAGCTCACAAGTAGCTAAGCCCTGTTTTGGAATTTGCCTCGCAGGGTCTCCCTAAACCAAAGTCTGTGACATTTTGTTTCACCTATAGTTATCTAGCAAAAATCCCAATGTAGTCTTCAGGGTCCTGCCCAAATACCTCTCTACAATAAATTTTCCTAGGACTTTCCCTTTATTCCCAGAATGAGAAGTTATTTCCTCCTATGAAGTTTTCCTGGCATAAAGTAACAAAATGAAACCAGGACTGCAATAAAAAAATTAAATGAGCTCCAGAAATTTACCTCACCTAATAATTGATGAGCTCCTCAAGACATCAACTGTATATTTTTTAGCCTTTCCCCATGTGCTACCTAGCTGGTCACTGACTCAGAGGAGGTCCTCATTATGTATTTGCTGAATTAAAAAATATATGCCACTGTAGAATCAAAGAAGACTTGGTGATAGAAAATTCTAATTAGGAAGAACTCAGGGAGAAAAAAGATTTTAAAAATTTTCCTTTAGTTAACTCTCCCTCCCTCCCTATCTTTCATTCCTTTTATCTTCCTTCCCTCCCATGTCAGCCTGCTCACAAAATGCTCTCTCATGTGCTTGCACACACAAGCACGTGCATGTGTACACGTGCGTGCATGCGTGTGCGTGCGCGCGCGCACACACACACACACACACACACACCTAAATATTTCCAGGCTTTTCCAGCAGTCTTCAATGAGTGACTTTACTAACCCTCCAGTAGAGTTATCATTGCAAAGGACAGTTCACCAGTATTTAACTATAAAATGACTAAACACAAGCCTCTTATGTAAAAGTACAACTCTTTTTTAGATATGTGTAAATGTAATTAAAATGAGATCTTGTGCTCAGAACAGGCTCTCCACTTAGCTCTCCTGGCCTACACATGAATCAGTCCTTTTCCTCCTGGTTCACCTAAGACCAAATTTGAATTTTTCAAAAGAAACATTTCTGGGTAGTTAAAGGTACCACAAGCACAGTGGAAGCAGGAGGAAAAACAAGGGAAAATGTGAAAATGAAAGTTTTACAATACACAGAAGTTCAAATGTATTCACCAATTAATCAGCTCTTAACCCCTGTTCCCCTTGCCTCAAATGACCTCCCAAAATAGAATCCATGTCACCTTGTCTTCCTCTCAAACAACTGAAAATCCTAGCTCTAGAACTTCATCATTTCAATCCAGAGGCATTTGTAATATGGAGTATGTTTCTGCCTTTGATAGCAATCTATATGCTATAAAGGGTATGAAAGAGGGTCCCCATCAACAATCAAACCAAATCAGGAATGAAGAGGACTACGTGCTAACACCAGTAACAACAAAATGATGAAGCATGCATGTTATAGGGGAAAAAAGTGTCATCCAGCTTCAAAGATGTAAATTAGTTCTTTTGAAGAAGCACAAATATTTGAAGCTGTAAATTACAATGTCAAATTAGATAGAAATCTTCAATATAGCTCAGTCACAAAATGTTGCAAGGTTCCTTTGGACTCCGTACTGAAAAAGATTGTATCACTTGTGTCATAAAACTGAGGGATGTGATGT
The DNA here is from genome assembly GCF_922984935.1 of Meles meles. Lineage (NCBI taxonomy): Eukaryota > Metazoa > Chordata > Mammalia > Carnivora > Mustelidae > Meles > Meles meles. Next base: position 61,647,051 of record NC_060068.1, on the reverse strand, counting down.
GATAGCATTTTCCATGTGAATGATGGATCCACACCTGGAATAAAGAATTCAGTTTTTTGCTTATAGGTGTCTAAAAGATCTAGATAAACTGAAAAGAGTTCAGAGGAGAGGGAAAAAGAAATGGTGAGTAGAGTGAAAGATTTGATGGATGGACTAAAAACAAAGAGTACTACATTTGAGATTTCTAAGCAAAAACCTTGAGGGAGAACTTGATTGGGGCAATTCTACTGATACCAGAAAGCCCTAAACTTTGGTTTGAGTAAAGAATGAGGACTTAGATAAATCAATTTATGGTATTTCAGACATAGGCTAAAGTAATGATGCAAAATTATGATGAACCACATTATCAGTGAAAACTTCGCAACTTCCAATTAATGACCATCAAGTGCTACTCAAAGTGTGGTCCAGGGAAATGCAACATCAGCATCTTCCACCAATGCAGAATCCCAGGTCCCCATCCAGAGCTCCTGAGCCTGGATGTGCATTTTAACAAGACCACCAGATTATTTAAGGATGCATATTAAGACTTGAAAAGCACTGGCAAATAGCCAAAGAACAAATTTTAGTCAGGGTTGAGTTTAAATTTTGACTTGCCACTTCTTAGCTGTGTGATCATGAACAAATCATTTAATCCCTGCGTGCTTAGAGCCCTCACCTATAAAACAGGTATAGTAATAACAACTTCACACTGGTATGTTGAAGATTATTGAAATAATACGTACTAAAGTTGTGAGGGACATGTAAATGGCAGCACACATAAATGATATAAAGGCTTACTATCTCTGACGGAGAAAGAAAAAGGGAAGAGTAGGAAAACAGTAAAAGATGATGTCCTGAAGATCAGTGAGAGTACTTTTCCATCTTTTTCTTGTGAATTTCAGTCTTCACAACTCCAAGTGAATTTTTGCTTCATCATCAACACTTCTGTACTTTAATCACCAATTCGGTGATTCAAACATTTTCCCAATGTATCACACCTATGAGACCTCCCAAAAAGGATTGGTAGGGGACCTACTTAAACCCTTGGAGTGAGGAAATGGGGAAATCATTGCATCCAGTACTCTTTTCCCCATAGCTCTGAATATGTTGAATATACATGCAGTATCGGTGTTTCTACATCACTCTGCAAACTCCAAAGAAAGAGTGCACAACAGCAGTGAGAAGAAGTTTGGTCCCTGGAAATTCTGCAAGGTGAAATTTCTAGTTCCATTTGACTTCTTGTTGTAGGAAAAGAATTAGGCTGAATTGTTGATGATGAGGATACTAAGGAAGAAAAATTCTGACACTCACTAAAGTGGAAAGAAAAAGTTTGTTCAGAACTATTTTGATAGGTGTCAAGGCTATTGCGATAGGGGAGAGAGATTGACTTAACTCCACAGTTAATAAAGATAGCAGGAGATTTATAGCCATTGGACAGAATGGGCTGGGGCGGGGGTTGTCAGTGGATGAAAAACTCCTAAGAAGAGGCATCAAGATGAGGACGATTCTTGCTAAAGAGAATTAAGAGGATTCTTGCTGAATTCTTGCTGAACACAGGCCAGAATGGTCAGATATCAAAAATGGGAAATGGGAAATTTCGTCAGATAACAATAGTGAGGGATTCTTTCTAAACTGACTAAGGGAGGTTCTTGCTGAAACTGAGCTGTGCAGGTGGAGGGCAGCAGAATATGCCACACAAAGGATGCCTCTTTTGCATATAAATTATTTTGAACTGAATGCAATTGAAAAGAACTAGATACAAGAAAAGCTCTCTCTTCTCCCACTATTGCTTAAAAGCAAGACATAAATTTATAAGGGTGTCTCCCTTCCCCTCTCCTCCACCACAAAGGACAGAAGTTAATTACTAGAGACAACTCTAGAACTTTATCAGCCCAGATATGGCGCCAGAGGAATGTACATAATAAACTTTACTAAGAAACTTTTATCTTTTATTAGTTCCCCATATTTATCTTCCCACAATTTGCCATCTTAGAAGTTCCAAGTTCTTTTCCTTTGTTGCCACTTCTCTACAAAATTACTACTCCCTGCTAAGATGCTATATAAGCTCAAGTTCTAGGCATCCCTTTGAGTTACTCATTACTGTCCATTCCCATATGTATGTGTAACACACATGTTAATAAACTCTTGCTGAAGTTAGGACCCAAAGAAAAGGTCTAGTCAAAAAGGGGACTTAGAGGAGCCTGAATCAAGTTTAGTAAAAGAGAGAGACTTCGTCAGGGGTCAGGGCTCATGGTTTACACACACAGACACACACTCACACACAGATGTGAGCTTGTACACACACACACAGGCAGCCTATATTGAAATCCAGCTCCCCAATATTGCATCAGGCAAACTCTATTCTCTAGGGATAGTTCTGCCATAAATGTAAGCAAATAAGAAGAAAAGACTTTAAGATTTTTGAAGAAAGTGAGGCAAACAACATACTGAATAATTTCAAGATCAAAGGAATGACTTACTACTGCTGGTTTTAACCAAAATAAAACAGAGAAAATAAACAAGCAAAGCACCATCATGGCTTAGAGAAGCTGGGGGAGGCTGGTCATGTTGCTAGAAACAATACTGGTGTGTGTGTGTGTGTGACAGAGAGATTGAAGAGTTCTTATAAAATTTAAAATAAACAGAATGCATTTTTATTAGTCAGTTCCTTCAGGGTTATCAAGTTTAAAAAAAAAATGAGACAACAGAATAACTCCCTGATTTGCTATCATATTGAAATACATTTCACCTAACATCAAATAAATGAATTAAGTATGATATTAATCTTAATGCTATTACTGTTTTCATGGGTACTTGAGCCTCCAGTGACAGTGTCTCTAGGGCAATGGCTGTCATCACAAGTCAGTACGGTAAATTTCTTTTTTTTAAATTAATTAATTTATTTATTTATTTGACAGAGGGAGAAAGGGAGCACAAGTAGGCAGAGTGGCAGGCAGAAGGAAAGGAAGTAGCAGGCTCCCCACTGAGATGGCGGGGCTCCATCTGAGGACCCTGGGATCAGGACCTGAGCCAAAGGCAGACACTTCATCGACTGAGCCACCCAGGTGCCCTAGTACTGTAAATTTCTTATCAAAAAACTATAAATCTTATCATCACTTAGGAAACACCCTTTTACAGATGAAAAAAATCCCTTTGCTAGTAAAATAGCAAAATGTAGTATTCCAAAGCACATTTTTACTCTAGTAAGATTGTTTTCTAAGATTCCCATTTAACTTGTATTTGACAATGAATTTCCTTAAAATAATTCACATTGTTATTTAAAATGGTTCTGGAATGCTAAAAAGAACTGCTGAAATAGAATTCTCTGAGAGTAGGCAGCCTCTTAAGATTATGTCTTAATGAACAGGGGTCTACTATGGAGACAGCAGTGATTTTCATTAAAATAAAATCAAGAAACATAAATTTTGTTGGCACGGGACCTTATAATTCCACAGATATGTCTTGGGTTTGTACTTCCTTTGAAAGGAAGTTGATAAATGCAGCCTTCATATTTCAGATAGAATAAGCTTTAACAAAAGAAATAACATGTGCCTAACAGCTGTCACATAATTAAAGCTACACTTTGGATATAATAGTGAGAAAGGGTAAGTAATGACAAAAAGGGGAAATAAATAATAGTCTCTTCTTCGAATAATAGCAATTTAGCCTTTGGCTCTGCATCAACATGTATGTAACAAATTTGATGTTCATTTCAGTATTTGTTATTTGCAATGCAGATATGTGTAATAAATCGGTATTTTTAAATTTTAAAGTCACAGATTAGTACTCCAACTATTGGGTGTACATAATGCTTACTGTGGTGATCGTATTTTTCTCACTCATAAGATGTTTCGGTGATCATTTTCTTTTTTTTTTTTTTCTCTGATGAGAGCTAGGTTTTTATAATCGTCTCTTGGGTTGTAAGGGAGGCGATACCAGCTCTAAAATAAGAATGGGTATTTGTGAAAAAAACAAGATTATTGACAAACAACAGATCTTGAAAATGAAAATACTGTGGAACATTTTACAGCTGTACCAGGAAATGAGGACATGCGGGCGCACCTCAGGGGCAGCTGGGTGCTACGAAACTGAGAGGAAGTCTCCCAAATGAGGTGGAATGTTGGGACTACGTGAAATCAAAGTCAAAAGACACGTGCGATGAATACGGAAGTTTAAATACCCAACTCATTGGTCCAGAAGCACGAACTAGAGAATGGAGAGGAGTCAGTAATGGATGCGCGGGAAGCAGTGTTTTCCCTACTTCTCAGTGGAATGACAGTTCCTATGGAAGTGACGACACAGGTTACCCAGCCTGACTCTGAAGCTTTAAGCATTTTTTCAGGTCCTCCAAGTTTATTAGGTGTGTCTTTAGGCTCCAGCCTGTCCTCTGCCCCAGGCGAAGCTGCAGCAGGAGGGAAGCCGAGTCTCGTCCGCAAGTGGTTCTTCATAGAGCGAAGAGTGCAGGTTCCGTGGGACTTAGAATCCGCAGGGCTCCGCACAAGTGCTCATCCTTCCTGGGCAGCCAGGGGCATGTGGGCAGTACAGACCTTTCAGAAAGTGGTTGATTTTCTGTTTCTAGAATTGCTGTTCTTCTTCTCTTCGATCTCCCGTTGGATTTGTAGGTGTTTGCAATGTTTAGATAAGCTATCGAGCTGATCTCCTGCTACCTGATGTAGTTTTCTCAGCCTGCTACATCTCCGCCATCTTGACTCCTCCCCAGATCATTTTCTTTTTAAAAATTCAGTCAACATGGCAACAACATATCTGAACACTTACCTATTTCTTAGTGAGAGAAGGAAAAACAAATGATCGCTTAAGTTGTGAGGAGAAATTAAAATGCCCGTATTTCAAGTTTTGGAAATCAGGGAAGCCAACATGGAAAGAAACTGAAAACTTACAATAGTGGGGTGAAAGTCCTTCAGGTTGCATCTTAATGTCCACTTTAATTTCATTGCCACTACAAACATTTTCACAGGGACTATCTCTGGGAAAAGCAGACAGTCACTCTGTCAACTATTAGAGCTCATTGGTTTCATTTTTCTGCCCCTTAGCCTCTGGTCACAAACACTGATGACTTCCTAACGTCAAAGATACCTTGTTAAAGGACCAATGCCAAGTTAATTTACTGCAATAAGAGAGGCCACTCTCTTGAGAATCTTAGGAGAATCTTGGAATTTATGGACAAAATTGAGAAATCTCTAGGTTTGGAAGAGCTATTTAAAAGTGTTCAATGTTGAGGGCAGGCCCTCATGGGCTAAGCATGGGAGCTAAGTATACGATATGATAGCTGAAGATTAGTAAACACAGAGATATGAGAGTTTAAAAGAAACTTGAAGAGTAAAAAGCAGTTTGATGATTCTAGTGTAGCAAACTATTGAAGAATAATCTATTGTTCAGACAGATGGATTTTCAGGAAGTATGTGAAATAAACAATACAGTATTTGGAATGTTATCTTCCCGCGCAAGAATTTCCAGGAATGATAAAGTCATGTTAATATAGGTGATATGGTGGGGCACCTGGGTGGCTCAGTTGGTTAAGCATCTGCCTTTGGCTCAGGTCATGATCCCAGGGTCCTGAGATCAAGCCCTGCATTGGGCTCTCTGCTCAGCGGGGAGCCTGCTTCTCCCTCTCCCACTCCCCCTGCTTGTGTTTCCTCTCTAGCTGTCTCTCTCTCTCTGTGTCAGATAAATAAATAAAATCCTTAAATAAATAAATAAAAATATAGATGATATGTTGGTAGTTATCGATGTTTTCAGTTCTTACTCTCTTACGGGACTTAAGAGGCTGATAGTTTCATTATTAAGGCTGGGACTCTGATCTTTGATTTGTTGTGCATCCATATTGTTCTTATCTTCGCAAACTTCCAGAATGGATGCCTAGGGCTCACCGCTGTTAACAGCATTTGACAAAGAGTAGAATGTATACTGCTCCTGGTTGTGAGTTCTGGGGGAGAGAAATCAAAATAAGTATCCAGAAATTATACTTCACTTATACCTCCTCTTTCAACACACTGTAACTCCATCTCACTATTGTGCAAGGTGGAAGTACACAGCATATTTTTAAGACCTTATGTTGCCTGGGAGAGGTGACGTTTATTACTAATACTGCAGGTCTAATCTGACTTTGAGAAAGGAGTCTGGCACACAAGAACTATCAGTGGCTTTAAACAAAGAAGGCGGCTGTTTGTTGAAATGATAATCTGCATGACCAGGAGGGTTTCTAAAGGGGAAAATCAAGGAAAAAAGAATGCAAGTCACATTTTTTTACTTTACTATATTTCTTTTCATTAATCAATGCATATACATTTTGCATAAGAAAACAAACATAATACTGCTATATAGAAATCTTTGTGAATCAATACATCTCATAATACACCCAGATTGTTTAATTCACATTCACTAAATCAAGTATACACACCATCTACTTTATTTAATAAGCAAACTAAAGAAAATTAGTGCAGCTTTCTATTTTTATAGTTCTTATAACTCTTTAACTATTTTTGTACATGATATATGATTTTTAATAAAGTTTTCTTTATATAAAACCCAGAATAATAGAAAATCTAACTGTCAATTTGAAGGGGGACTTGGATTTAAAGGATATATGTGTATGTGTGTGCATGGGTATATATTTATATATATAAATATGTATGTAAGATAATAAGTATATATAAATATGTATTTAATTTTAATAGATACTATCAATTCTGTTGCAAAGGGCTCATAGAATTTCATCCTTCTGCCAGCATGTATAAGAATTCCCATTTCCCCACCCTTTTTCCAACATATCAAAGGATTGAAATGGAATTGAAGTAGGGATGAATGAAAGCAATTTGAAGCAGGGCTCTCCTTTAATCAGAACATTAAGTCAGTCAGTTTTCTGTAATATTTTATCAGCCTCCAGACCATTAATTCATCCTTTTAAATAAGACACTGGAATTCTATCTCCAAATTCTGAAATTATGTAATTTGGGCCATAGTCAGCATTATGCAAGTCACAGCTGAGTACAGCCCCAATATTTGAAAGCCTTGCTGTGAAGGCTGGTTGAAAGAAGAATGGAGAGGAGCAGACAAGAGACTTAAAGATGGCAGAAAGAGAAAACAAAGTCAACACTACTAGGTAGAAGAGAAGGAGCAGCTTAAGTTCATGAATTTCCTTCTGATTCCACTGAGGAGTCTACCTGGGTCTCCTTTTCTCATCCTGATTGCTCATAACGTTTCCCTGAGGTTTAGCTGGCATAGTTTTCATTTGCTGTTACCAAGGACCTTAGGTCTTTAACAAGTTGAAGAACACAAAATGTCACCTCTGAAATGGAAAGTCATACAAAATGTGTAAGTCCATGAGCTGAAGAAATGCATCCATCCATACAGATAGAGGAAAAACTTATGGATGATAAAGGCTTGGCAACACAAATACCAAATCGAGTAAAATATGTGTAACCAGAGGACAATCGAAGGAGAAAGTATTTGCATTAATGAATGAAGTAACTCTTTGCATAACTATTTGCATAACTCATTAGTTATAGCCATAACAGTTTGCTGGTAACAAGCAAAGATTTGAGGAAAATGGGAAAGTGTAAAATTTTCAGTGCTTGTCCAAAAATATCCAGAAGAGAGAGTACTTTGATCCTGCAAAAGGCTTGGTGTTAAATGTTCTCCCCATTTTAGCTTTAAGGATCTATGACAGTAGACCAAGGATGAAATTGTATTGCTTGTTCGAATACAACTTTATTCTTGTCAAATGGCTTCTAAGAACATTGCCTCATGAGATTCTCGTCACTCCAATGCATAGTTGAGATTGTATTTCCATTACAAAATTTAGAAATTGAGATTCAAAATAGATAAAAATAAATCAAAATAAATAACTTATTATTCAGAGTCTGACAAGGCATTGCAAGGACAAAATAAGAATACTAGTATTTTTGTCTCTTGATCAGTGCTATAATCTCTAGCCTGCCAGAATAAATTTAGGGGAAACTTGTAGTGCAGAAAATTGTACGTCTACTTTAAATTTCAACAAGATATGAAAGCTATTTATTAAATAAAGGTCAACCTCACTTCATATAGTATTGGCCTCAAGGGCAACTACTTCTACTGTGTCTCTTATCCAATCCCCAAGAACAAGGCTAATAAGGAGATACAAGAACCAGGGCAGTTTTGAGCCTTGGTGCTAGATGTGGAGTTTTCTGTTAGATGAAGGAAGGAAATGGAAAGCCATTGAGACTCTGTTACTTGTCTTTCCTTGAAATCTACCCTCCTTGCCATGTTCCTTTTGACTGTTCCTTTTCTCGACTAGCATATTTTATATAATAAGAGAAACCTAGAATTATTTCACATTTTCAGGGAAGTGTCTCTTTATTGAGCTACAAGAAGCGTTATGCCCATTCTTATAATGAAAAAGAGCCAGATTAATCTAAAATTCATTATTTCTTTTACCCATCAGAAACCCAAGTTCACAGAGCAGATTGATGGCCCCAAACCTGAGAAGATATTAGTGCCTACAAAGATAGAGGAGGGGTGAGCACTCGTTTCCATGGATTAAACAGACCCTTAGCCAGACACCAGTAATAACTGATGAAGGCTGATTGTGGGTTGGTGGGACACTGTGAAGCCCAGCAGAGAAAAAAACTGGGGCGATAGCACATTCCTGTAGGCTGTCTGCAACGAACACTGAAAGATGCTCACAGAGAAGATCCAAAAGAGACTTAAGAATGTGTTCATTGTAGAACTTGTGGACTCGGAGGAGAACAGCAGCCTTGAGAGTTGGGAAAGAAATTCTTATCCTTAGGACACTGAAGAAAACTCAAGGCAGCTTGAGGATGGGACTCGAGGAAGAAAAATAACCACTCCCAGGCAAAAAGCAGGACTATGCCCTCAGCTCAGAACTCAAAAAAGAGGGAGGGGGAGGGAATTAGAAAACTCCATCCCTGAGACCCAGGATTTAGAGTCTGCCTAAGACAGATTTCATCCGAACAGCAGAGAATTTCTGCTAGCAAACTAACACACTTGAATTACAAATTATAAGTATGAACAGAATATTGCAGGGAGTCAGCAGAAGTAAAACACAAACATTGCAAAAAGATCTTTTCTGAAGAGAATCTTCAAGAGGCAACCTGAGGTGTAGCACCCAGATGAGACACTGTTCTGGCATACAAATTCCCACACCAAACACAGAGTATGATTGCAGAAATTTGAAGCCCATGGCACATTGAGGGTAACCACAGGAGCAATGAACACAGTTCAACTGCTAACTGAACTCAAATAGAAACCATATGTAGTATGTTTTTAGATCACAATGGAATTAATATAGAGATCAGTAACACAGAGATTTTGAAAAATCTCCAAATATTTGAAAATTGAGCAACACAATTTTAAATAATCCATGGGTCAGAAAAGTAGTCTCAAGGGAAATTGAGAAATAATTTGAAATGAGTGAGTATGAAAATTCAACATATCAAAATGAGATTTGCAGTGAAAGCAGTGCTTACAGGAAAATTTATAGCATTAAATGTTTATACTGAAAAAGAGGAAATGATTCAAAGCAGTGGTCTTACTTCCTACCTTAAGAAAGCAGAAGAAAGTAAACTTATTGCGAGCAAAAAAAAAGGAAACAATAATGAGTAGAAATAAATGAATTTGAAAATAGAAACGTGATAAGTGAAAATCTGTGAAACCAATAACTGTTTCTTTGAAAAGGTAAAATTGGTAAACATCTAACTGACAACAACAATTTTTTAAAAAACACAGAAAAATGCAAACTACCAATATCAGGAATGATAAAGGAATGGTGCTACTGACATCATAGACATCATCAGGACAATACAGAAATACCACGAACAATTCTATGTCCTAAGTTCTAAAACTTAGGTAAAATTGACTAACTCCTCAAAAAACAGACTACCAAAATGCACTCAAGAAGAAATACATAGCTGGAATAATCCTTTATCTGGCAAAGAAATTTAATCTTCTCCAAAAAAGAATTCTATGCCCCGGTGATTTTATTGGTAAATTCCACCAAATATATTAGGAAAAAATAATACCAAGTCCTATCTAGAGAATAGAAGGGAATACGCTTCCCAGGTCATTTTATGTGGCTGACATTATTCTACTGTTTAAACCAGATAAGGGTTTTATAAGAAAAATACTGAAAAATATCTCTCATGAACTGAGACATGAGTCCTTAACAAAATATTAACTACTTAAATATAGTAATATATAAAAAGGATAATCTATCTTGACCAAGTGGGATTCATCTCAGGAAAGCAAACCTATTCAACATTTGAAAATTGATCAGTGTAACTCGCCAAATCAATAACCTAAATTCCTAACAATGGTTTTGGGGATTTTTAGGTATGTTTGTTTCAGTTAATCATGAGCTTATTCTAATATTTGAATGGAAAGGCCAAGGAACTAAGGTAACTTATATGATTTTGAAGCAAATGAATAAGTTGGAGGACTCATATTGCTTATTTTCAAAACTTACTAAAATCTACAGTATTCAAGATGTGATATCTATCAAAGAACAAACAGATCAATAAAACAGAATAGGAAGCCCAGAAATAACATCTATTTTAATATAGTAAAATGATTTTAACAAAAGTGCAAAGACAAATCAAGAAAATTTAGTCTTCCAACAAATAATGCTAATAGAACTCAATTTCCATGTGCAAAAAAGTGAATTTGACACACAACTCACACTTTACACAAAAACTAACTCAAAATGGATCATAGACCTTGATGGAAATCCTCTAGTTGGAAAATCTGTGTGATTTGGGTTTTGCCAGTAGTTTTTAGATATGACTCCAAAAGCAAGATTCATCAAAAGAAAAAGATTATGACTTGGATAAATTATCAAAATTAAAATATTTATTTATAAAAATAAATATTTATTTTTAAAATTTAAAAATAAAAATAAAAATTTAAAAATAAATATTTATTTATAAAAAATACTGCTAAGATAACAAAAAGGGAGTGCCTGGGTGGCTCAGTGGGTTAAGCCTCTGCCTTCAGCTCAGGTCATGATCTCAGGGTCCTGGGATCGAGTCCCGTATCAGGCTTCTCCCTCTCTCTCTGCCTGCCTCTCTGCCTACTTGTGATCTCTCTTTCTGTCAAATAAAAAAAAAAAAAAAAAAAAAGATAACAAAAAGAAAAGTTATATCCTGGAAGGAAATCTATACAAATCACTTACCTGATAATAGACTTGTATACAAGGTGTATAAAGAACTTTATAGTTTTCTAAAATTAAAAAAAGGTGCATTTAAATTGATATTTCATCAAAGTAGATATACAGATAATAAATCAGCACATGAAAAGATGATCAGCATCATTAGCCATTAGAAAAATGCAAATTAGGGGCGCCTGGGTGGCTCAGTGGATTAAGCTGCTGCCTTCGGCTTGGGTCATGATCTCAGGGTCCTGGGATCGAGTCCTGCATCGGGCTCTCTGCTCCGCAGGGAGCCTGCTTCCTCCTCTCTCTCTGCCTGCCTCTCTGCCTACTTGTGATCTCTCTCTCTGTCAAATAAATAAATAAAATAAAATCTTAAAAAAAAAAGAAAAATGCAAATTAAAACTCCAGTGAGATATCACTACTCATACTAAAATGACTAAAGTAAAAAAAATTACAGCATCAAGTGTGGTGAATGTAAAGAGGAACTTGGTGGGAATGCAAAATAGTATGGCAACCTTGGAAGATATTTTATCAATTACATATGAATATAAACATACTGTATATTTACCATATAACCGAGCTTTCCTATTCCTAAGCATTTACCCTAGGGAATTATAATATTATATTTATGAACACTTGTATGTTTATATTCATAGCAACTTCATTCATAAGCTCCAAAATTTGGAAACAACACAAATGTCCATCTGGACAGGAATGATGAACAAATAGTGCTATACCCATGCAATAGAATACAACTCAGCAAGAAAAAGGAAAAAACAAAACAAAACAATGGATTCTCACAGAATGAATCTTAAACACATTTTTTAAGTGAAAGAAGTCAGACTAAAAGACTTCCATTTTCTCTGATTCTAAATATATAGCATTCTGGGAAAATACAATGCCGGAAAGTAGATCATCCATGCCAAGTTTGAGTCTGAGAGGAGGGGTCTACCACAAAGGGTGGTACAAGGAAATTTTGGAAGTGATAGAACTATTTGGTACAGTACTGTGGAGGTGACTGTATGACTTGGTCCTTTTGTCAACACCCAGAGAACTGTATGCCACAGTGAGGGAATTTTACTGTGCAAATCTTATTTTTTTATTTTTATTTTTTTAAGTAGGCTCCATGCCCAGTGTGGGGCTTGAACTCATGACCCTGAGATCAAGAGTCACATGCTCTACCAACTAGGCCAGCCAGGTGTCCCTGTATGGAAATTTTTTAAAAAATGAGTTAGAATGTCAGGGGAACCCAAGAGGAAATATAAATTCTGATAATTGAATTTAATAACTGTATTATAAACCCACACTAACACAATTGTTAAAGAAACTGACTTAGATCACTTTGAAAAATATTGTCTTGACTGGATGATATAAGATGAAAGGTGAAAATAACTGAATACAAACACTGTGAAAAGAATAAACACAAAAATAGAGTGGAGGAAAAGCTGCTAGGATTCCGTGGCTCATTTTCTGTGATCACTAAGTCCAGGGGGTCACTGCTCTTTCACTCACTCAGACAGTCTTTCCTGGGATTTACCTTGCCTTGCTTCCTGCCTCTTCTCATCACTGGAATGGTAGGATCATAAGAGTATGAACCCAGGTGAAAGGGTTCAATGTGCCACTTGGATTAATGTTGTCTAAACATAGGCTGGTCTCTTGCCTGTCTAAAGGATTTCCCATAGTTCCATTGCCATTTCACAAGGCACTCAAAGCCCCATCTGATAATTTCATTTGCCTACCTGTGTCGCTGTGTCTGTTTACCCTCCTGGGGACTACAGTGATGGCTGGTTGAGGAGACTCAGTGTTTTGTTTTTATTTGTTAAAGAGAAGAAGAGAAATCCTGGGGAAAGGGGCAGAGGGAGAATCTTAAGCAGGCTCTACTTCCAGTGTGGAACAGCACACAGGGCTCCATTTTACGACCCTGAGATCATGACCTGGGCTGAAATCAAGAGTCAGGCCCTCAACTGATTGAGTCTCCCAGATGTCCTAAGGACTCAATGTTTCTAATTCTAGGATTCCATGAATTAATTCTCTCGTTCTCTACTACTCTTGCCCATTTTAGAGACAAATAGACATTTCACATATGAGACAGGAAAGAGTTGGAGAAACAGATCTATCTACTTAAGCTAGGCTGTGGTTAGAATAAGAACTTAGAGTTAGAAAAGGCTGAGCTGGATCTATATTGCTTCAACATTGCCTGTTCATAAGCCAATTCTATTTAACTCTTATGCAAAATCAGTAGTGTCATTGCAGCCCTTCTCCTCCAGGTGAAATTCACACAGATTCAGCAATATTTTTAGGGAAAGTATATAATAAAGAAAAGATTATATGTGGCATGCTTGGAACTTTGTATATTTAAGAATTTTAGAAGGAATTCACTCTAGGGCAGCCTGGATGCAGTTAGTTATGCAGCCTACTCTTGATTTTAGCTCAGGTCATCATCCCAGGGTCATGAGATCAAGGCCTATGTCCAGCTTCCTGAGCGGGGAGTCTGCTTGAGGATTCTCTCTCATCCTCTTCCTCTAACCCTCCCCCACTCATGGGTGCACACATTCTCTTTCTCTCTCTCTAAAATAAGTAAGTCATTAAAAGAAAAAGTTGAAAAAAATTTACTCTTCCAATATGACCGAAATATTCCATGTGCAGTATAAAAAATCGTAGTATTTATGCTGTCTTTTCCAAGAATATGTTAGAACATTTCAGCAACTTCATTTCGTTCTTATCTTTATGTCCGTCTGTGAGCTGTCAATTAAGGAATTTATAAAACTTTTAAAAATTTATGCATCTTATTGATTAATACAACCAAAAATTAAATGACTAGGGCAGAAAGGTTATAACAATTTCTATTTTTAAGACTTTTTAGTGGGTTAAATAGGTGATAGGGATTACAGAGGACACATATTGTGATGAGCACCAGGTGCTGTATGTAAGTGATGAATCACTAAATTCTACACCTAAAACTAACATTTATACTCCATTAATGAACTGGAATTTAAATAAAAAATTGGAAAGAAAAAAGCAAACAAAAACAAAGACTTTTTACTATAGTAATATGTACAGCAAAATCATGTCTGTGTGTGTATGTATAAAATAAGTGTGAACTTACTGATATTTCCATACTAATACTGTGTATTTTAATGTGAACATCTGGTAAATTGGTTTCAACAGCACACTTGAATATCTAAATCTTACTCATGCTTTGTAGTATTATTTTCAAACACTTTCTTCATTTTCTATATTGTATTTCTCCAGGAAGATTAAAATAATCTTCAGGGCGCCTGGGTGGCTCAGTGGGTTAAAGCCTCTGCCTCTGGCTCAGGTCATGATCCTAGGGTCCTGGGATCAAGCCCCACATCGGGCTCTCAGCTCCCCGGGGAGCCTGCTTCCTCCTCTCTCTCTGCCTGCCTCTCTGCCTAGTTATGATTTCTCTCTGTCAAATAAATAAAATATAAAAAAAAAATAATCTTCAGTGTAAGGACTATAAGTGCAGGTTTTTTATTTTTTTATTGAGGCCTTGAAATTAGTATAGTCTTCACACAATGTCCTTCAATATGCATTATGATTCAATCAGAGAAGCAGTTATGTTAGACGGTATCTTATGGGGAGAGGAAAGGAGTACTTGGATCTACTGTCCAGTGGTAATGAAGAGGCACTGAAACCCTAGTATAAACTCCACAAAAGTTGGTTCTGTGGGATAAAAAGAAGGAAGAGTTTTTCCGTTAAGTGGGATTTGTAGACCTTGAGTTACGCCTTATTGTCTTCTGCTTCTAAGGTCTATACTCCAAAATTTTTAGTAGATCCTTTCTCTCTCTCTGTTTATATCTGTTTCCTTCACAAGACACTGGATTCTCCGATGACAAGTTGTATCTTGTTCACCCTAGTTCCAGTAAAGCCCCAGCCCAGTCACTTGCAAATAACAGACGTATAGTAAATAAATATTATTTTGGATTAGCTTTTGCTCAGATTTTGCTTGCAGGCTTGACCTCTTTACAAATTAAGGAATCCCTAAGCATTTATTTCTTAGCTTCCTTCTTCATTAGCTTCTTCTAAGTCTATTTGTTCTACACTCTGATGTTTTGGTGACAGTTGCTGGTTAACTCATTTGGGCCATGGTAAGTGCAGAATCCTTCCAAGGCAAAGTTAGATGGATGAAGTACTTTGGTGTAAAACAAATCAGAGCCTTAATCTCATTTTGAGCTGGTAGAAACTTTCAGTTTTTTGCCTCTGGCTGACCTCCTCCTCAGTTTTCCACAGGGAAAACCACAGCCTCTGCTTCATCTCTTCTGAAGAAGTCTTTTTCTTTGGCTATAGGTGGCGTTTTGTCTATAACTAAGATAGTTTTGTACTTGTCTCTGCCCACTGTCTACTATGAACCTCTACAGAGAAGCCTTAGCAAACGCTTTCCTCTCCAGTAGACTCACTCTGGGTTTCTTCTTTTGATTTGCTATTTGTGGGAGTATTTTTTTTTTTTTTCATTCTCTGGAGAGGGATTTAGGTGATCAGATCTCACTTCTATAGCTAAACCAGCTGTCAGTGGGAAAATCTTCAAGAGATATGCAACACAACTCCAGCTGTTTCAAGGCTGTGGAGACCTAAGTTTCTAGTCAACTAAACCCATTCAGGTATCAGAGAAAGTCCCTCAAAGGCAGCAGCAGTCGCAGAGCAGATGGCTATTTTTGTCTGTTTGGTTTTTCTTTTATATTTTGTAGAGTTGACCCCCTTGTTCTCTTTTTAAGCTAAATTCAGTCTTTGTCATTGAAGAGTTAAGAGGATGAATCAAGAGAGAGAAGTAGGAAAGACTGAACCTGAAGAGAAAAAGCTTAAGTGCAGTGCCGGCAAATCCCTTTTTTAGATTGAAGAGCAAGAGTAGAGACTAAATACAGGCATAAGAGCAGTCTGAAATCAAAGAAAATGGAAGTTCTTTGTCCCAGAGGTTACCATCCTGAGGTCACTTTTTACCATGACCACACACAAGTGGCGAACCCTTGGCCAGGAAAAGTAAATAAAATAGGACAGAACTTAATTCTGTGTAGTTTTGTGGATTTTTACCTTACCCTTCCATCTCAGTACGAGATCTCCAAAGGCATACTTCTATAAAGCGTTCTTTTTATTTACTGTTCTTAGTTAGAGCTAGGTATACCATCATATGGTCACTTCCTCTAAGGGAGAATGCCTCCATTGTACAGATTCCCAGAAAAATCTACAACCCAACCCAATGACATTAACTTTTCTGAGAAGCAGAAGTGCACTGAGCTTTACTAAATAGAAAAATGGAAAGGACCCTCCTGAAAGGCTTGGTGTGTGCCCACACATAACTAACTCAAGTTGATTGCTCAAGTAATAGGAGGCCACAGGAAAAGCATGCTTGAAATGAGTGTCTGCTTCCTGCATGGTTTAGTTGCCACCAAATATGACCCCCCTCCCAGGAAAACAACATCTTATCAAAAAAAGTATTCTACCAATGATTCATCTTTGTTTTTATGTCACTGAATCTTACCATCTTAGGAAACAAGCATAGAAAATACTCAGAGATTAGAAGATAGGTTTAACATCTATGGCAGTATCATGGCTAAAGGAAAAATACAAGTTGTCTGACCTATCCATCTATAACAGTATCCTGGAGCTGTGAAACTTTTTACTTTACCAAATTCCATATAGGAATGATCGAAAGAAAGGCTGTTTGGTTGAAAAATAATACATAAGGAGAGTACAGAACAAACCAAAAAAGGAAATTAACCACCTTCAAGTGGTTGTTGCAGATGTTTTCACAGGTCTCAGGACATCTGCTGTTCATCAATTCTCGCAAATACATGGTGTCACTATAAAGCACAGCATTACTCTTGTATTTATAATCTGGAGGTTTCCTATTTTTTCTTTCATGCTTTGCTTCTATAACTTATAGTCCTCAAGAAACTAGTTATTCTAGGCAGATTTGTTTATGGTAATAGAGATAAAATCCCTTAATTCAAGGCATCAAAAGATGGAGAAATCCATGCCCTTTCATAAGCAAAAAAGAAGCAGCAGTTAATATTTTTATTAAACACCTACTTTGCTTTTATATTCTGGTATTTATTTCCTTAAATTAAGTATTTGGTGGTTAACTTGAACCGCATAAACATTCACTACAGAAAGCAATTTAAAGACCAGAAATTGTCTGTCCTCAATTTATTTGCTGCCAGACTTTTAGCAAAACTGTTTAAGATGGCTCTTTATAACAATTCTATCTTTATAATTATTTAATATTCAGATATGAAAGAACATTTTTAATAGAAGATATTTTAGTTAGAAATAATTAAATTTACAGATACTGGAAATTACATATGTGAATTTATGTAGACTGTTTATAAATCAAAAAAACATAAAATATTATATAGAAACATTAAAAAGTCTGAAACCAAACAGCAAAATTTAACTTATAAACCAATATAGGATTCGATACAGGGATATATATTCAAAAAGAGAAATCTTTACCTTTTCATTTTATGACTTAAGTAAAAAAAAAAACAACAAGGAAAGCAACAAGTCTATGTGTTGATGTGTAAATATAATTGCAAATGTGTTCCTTGGTTGTTTAAATCACACATTATGAATAAGTGCTTTTGTTTTCCAAGTTCCTGTGGGATATAGCAGGTCAAATGTCAGCTCTGGCCTCAAAATGTCCTCTTAAAATCCTGTCTCTCCTTCCTCCAAAAGCAGGTGCATGAAATAAACCAGCAGGCAGTCAAAGTTGAAATTGCATTTGTGTGTGCTAAATCATGACATTCAGTCTTGAAGAGAAAGAAGAAAGCACAGATGTCTTTTCACCAAAGGACCTATCTCTGTGGAAAAAAAAAAAAGAAAAGTGGGGGGAGGGAGGGACAGGAAATCACAGAGACATACCACATTCCTGTTTGTTCCAACTGAGCACTTCCACAGACCTTCTTTGTATCAGACAGAATGGAGACCAGACTCTCACAAGTGCTCAGGCCAAGATGAGGGCTGCAAATTCTCAGTAATTCTGTGTTCAGCCTTCTCTCCTTAAATTACCAAAATATTAACATCATTTTATATTTGATCATTATGAATTTCATTTCCTGGGTAAGCAGGGTACAGTTTTAGAATGGTAAGAAATGGGGGAGGGAATCACAGCTAAGATGTGCATGTGGGCCCCTTTGGGACCATCTCTTTGAATACAATGTGCAGTACCGTGGTCCTCCCATACAAATAACCTCAGCGATTTCTCTAGAATGAACATTTGAGCAACTTTTAAAGGAAGCTTTTTAGAGATCTAGACATGTAATTTGAACATGAAGATTAAACTGTGTTGTGTACCTTCATTTTCTTCCATCTTCAAATATAAAACTGGGGATATTTCCCAAATTATGTTGTTGATTTATGTTCTCTTTTAGTTATTTATGTTTTGAACATATATTTTTAGTTTTAAAAAAAACAAAAATGGAATGAAAATAAAATTCACACTTACTCCTTCTTTTTTAAAGAATACATTCTGGAAGGAAAAGCACCAGTCCTACCCCACTTCCGTCCTCCAAAATTATGATTACTTATATTTGGTTCTTAGCTTTCTAGACACTTTTTTCCCTTGCTTATAAGACAACAGGACCCAAATGGAGTTACTTATGCTAAGCCCCTATTAGCAAACCAAGACTTAATACCTAACCTAATTGCAGTTTCAACTTTTGCAGGGAGGTAATCTTCACCAGTCAGTCTGGAAATCAACAGTAGTGAGGTAATCCATCTGATAGACCCTTTCTATCCCCCAAAGAATGCTCCTTAGATCCCCTTTCTCTTTGCTAGATGGTATGCTGCCTGACTCATGAATCCCTGAATAAAGCCAATTTAATCTTCAAATTTACTTAGTTGAATATTGTGGGTTGTTTTGTTTTGTTTTGCTTTGTTTTTAGGAATTTTCCTTTTTTTTTTTTTTTTAATTTATTTGACAGAGAGCGATCACAAGTAGGCAGAGAGGCAGGCAGAGAGAGAGAGAGAGAGAGGGAGAAGCAGGCTCCCTGCTGAGCAGAGAGCCCGATGCGGGGCTTGATTCCAGGATGCTGGATCATGACCTGAGCCGAAGGCAGAAGCTTAACCCACTGAGCCACCCAGGTGCCCCTGAATGTTGTTTTTTTACAAAGGATATGTGTGTGCATGTTCATGTATGTATACATATATATTAATAAATATACTCATGTATACTTTACAAAAATCATATTTTATCTGATATCTGTATTTTAAATTTTTTAACAAAAATATCTTAAACATGTTTTCACAGAAAAATATATGCCTCATTTTGTAGCTATCTTATATTATATAGTGTTTTTAAACATTCTCCTATTTTTTGCTTGGTTCTAAATTTTGCTGTTACAAATGTGTGTTTTTTTTTAAATTAACATATAATGTATTTGCTTCAGGGGCGAAGGTCTCTGATTCATCAGTCTTACACAATTCACAGCACTCACCATAGCACATACCCTCCCCAATGTCCATAACCCAGCCACCCTATCCTTCCCCCTCCACCTCACAGCAACCCTCAGTTTGTTTCCTGAGATTAAGAGTCTCTTATGGTTTGTCTCCCCTGACCCTGGCCCCATCAAATGTTGTGTTTTTATAGATAGATAATCTTTGTGCATAGTTGCATATTACTCAAGGATCAAGTCCAAGAATAACAACAAAAAAAATTGTTGTGTCAAAGTGTTTGCATTTTAAAATTTCATGAGTTTTCCCTTATTGTCCTCAGCCAGTGAGAGTATGTGAAGTTACCTCCTTTTCCTCCATATTTATAACTGGATATTACCAATCTTTACAGTTTATACTAAAACTGATCGATGATGGGATCGAGCGCCACATCAGCATCCCTGCTCAGTAGGGAATCTGCTTCTCCATTTGCCCCTCCCCCTGCTTGTGCTTGCTTTCTCTCTCTCTCTCAAATAAATAAATAAAATATTTTAAAAACTGATAGAGGGGAAAGAGTTTTATTTTGCATGTCAGTTGTTTTGTTTCATTGATTCTCTTCTCACTTGGTGAAATTTAATATTTAATTGTGTGTCCAGTGATCTTTTGTTTTTTGTGAATTTCCTGTTCAAATTTTCATCTTATTTCTAATAGGTTATCTTTCTATTATTGTTTTATAGACACTGTTTATATAATGAACCAAAACCTGACCTGTTAAGATGTTGTAAATATTTTCTGAGTCTTTTCTTTGTCATTTAAATTTATGTGAAGCATATTTATCATTCAGAAAAGTTTTAATTCAGTGTTTCTAAGCATACAGATTTTCTGAGTTTTGTACTTAAAGCTTGCTTAGGTAGCTCTTCCTTAATAAAGAGTATGCAGTGGAGCTCCTTGGTGGCTCAATTGGTTAAGTGTCTGCCTTAGGCTCAGGTCATGATCCCAGGGACTGAGGCCCACCTTGGGCTCCCTGCTCAGCAGGGAGTATGCTTCTCCCTCTCCCTCTGCCTGCCCCCCCATCCCCCTGCTTGTGCTCACTGTCTCAAATATAAATAAATAAAATCTTTAATAAAAAATAAAAATTAAAATAAATAAAAATAAGGAGTATACAGTAGCCCCCTTCACCTCCTCTCTTTCCCTTCATCACATTTTTGCTTTCCTCAGTTTCAGGTACCTCCCATCAACCAGTCCACCAAGGTCTGAAAGCAGATAATCCTCCATCTGACCTATCATCAAAAGATTAATATTAGCCTAACACAACATCGTTCACCTCACTTCATCTCATCGCATAGGAATTTTATCATCTGACATCATCACAAGAAGGGTGAGTACAGTACAATAAAATATTCTGAGAGAGAAAGAAAAATCATATTTGTATAACTTTTATTTTAATATATTATTATAGTTTTTCTATTTCATTATTAGTTATTACTGTTAATCTCTTAGTATGCCCAATTTATAAATATACTTTATCGTAGGTATGTATGTATGAATAGGGAAAAAACATAGTATATATAAGGTTCAGTACTGTCCGCAGTTTCAGACACCCTTTTGGGGGTTTTAGAACGCATCCGCCACAGATAAGAGGGACTACTATAAAATAGTCTCCTTTTTTTTACAGTTGGAAATTTTATTCATCTGACTTATACATGTGTGTGTGTGTGGGTGTGTGTGTTTGTGGGTGTGTGTGTGTGTGGTGAGTTAGTCACCTAAACCTATTTTATTTCAAACAAATTACCAATTAAAGTAGATTTTAAAGAATGAGAAACATTTGATAAGACAAGTTCCCTCTCACTATTTTCCATTTTTGAAATAAACTTTTAATTCACTTCTTGAGTCCTACCCTTCAAACACGCACACACATACACACACACACACACACACACACACACACACACACCCCTACCTAATAGATGAAATTCTAAATGCACTGAAAATTCACTTACATCAAATGATGACAAATTGATCTATTTATAATGTTGGGTCCTACCATTCAGGACTGTGGAAGGTTCTGCTATTAACTCAAATTTTATCTTATGCCTGTCAATTATTATAATTCTCTGTGCATGGGTCAGATGTGTAAATAAGTGATATTATTGTATGCAGAGCCTATCTCATGATATCAGAAATGGGAGAAGGCAGCTTGGAGCCTCAAAAATAAGAACTGTGTAGAACAGATTAGATTCTCCTAAGGACTCCTAAAGTTACTGATTGTTGGTTCGGTTTTGAAGTAACAAGACCCATCGTGTTCTGCTGTCCCTCACGTACATCCAAGGTTAGTGGACATGGAAACAACTACCCAGCTTGTAAAGTCTCAGGCCACTGACTCAGGACCAAATACAAACATTTCCAACCAGTTCATTCTGCCGCTTCCTAGAACATCAAGTATTAGGCTCATTTTCCAAGCAACTGGTACAATTTTTTTTTAAAGATTTTATTTATTTATTTGACAGGCAAAGATCACAAGTAGGGAGAGAGAGAGAGGAGAAAGCAGGCTCCCTGCCAAGCAGAGAGCCCGATGTGGGGCTCGATCCCAGGACTCTGGGATCATGACCTGAGCAAAAGGCAGAGGCTTTAACCCACTGAGCCACCCAGGCGCCCCTACAACTGGTACAATTTTTAACTCCTAATTACATACTACGGTGCTTTAGGCCCGTAGCTTTCTGTTTGCAGGATTTGAAAAATGACAAGGTCCAACCACAGAAAGCAGCTCCAAGCAGCACTAAACAAGCAAGTTCTGCAGAACTTGCTTAGAGAAGCAAGCAGACCCCAATTATGTTTTAGAGGCCAGTGGGTTTCCTGAGTGGTGATATTTATTGGATCCCTAAAAGAAAACTCCTGCCTCTCAGGAGTTAGTGCTGAAATCTGTTTACAAAACTGATTCCCATACAAAACAGACTTAACTATGTGTGATCCTCACAGAAGTTTTCACAAGAGATTATGTTTAAATGCTAGTCTACCAAGGAGGGTATGTTTTAAATTGTCCAGTATTTTCTTCCCTACTGAACTTCGTCAGACAGAAACTGTTGAGTTCACCATACCAGATTGTTTCATTCCATGCCATCCCACAATTTTTTTTTTAGATACCTGAGAAACATTTTCAAAAGTAAAAATTTGGGGCATCTGGGTGGCTCTTGATCTCAGTCTTGATCTCAGGGTCATGAGTTTCAGCCCTATACTGAGCTCCACATGTGTGGAGACTACTAAAAAAAAAACCTCAAAAATAAAAAATAAATTAAAATCTTAAGGAAAAATAGAAATAGCAATCTTACATTGGTTTTCCTTGTAAAAATCTTATATTGGCTTTATATTCCTTAATTTAAAAAAAGATAAAGAACCTGTGGTAGAATAGACAATTAGTTCTGATAGAAAGAAATGAGCTGTCAAGCTATTATCACAGGAGAGAAGTAAATCTGAAAAAACTACGGACTGTATGAGTCTAACCATATGCAATTCTGATAAAGGCAAAATTACAAACATACTAAAAACATCAGTAGTTGCCAGAGTGCAGGGGAGGGAGGAAGGATGGCTAGGTAGAACACATGTTATTTTTGGAGCAGTGAAACTATTCTGTATGGTACAGTAATGGTAGGTATAGGACTTTATATATTTGTCAGACCCATCGTATATACAGCACAAGGAGTGAACTCCTAGGTAAACCATAAACTTCAGTTATTAACAATCTGTAAATACTAGGACAAACATCCCATTGTACTGCAAGATGTTGGTAATAAGGGAAACTATATATACAAATGAGTTGGCAGAGTGGGGAGTCATATGAGAACTCTCTATTCTTATTGCTGAATTTATCTGTAAACCTAAAGTTACGCTAAAAACTAACATTTATTATTTTAAGAAACACAAAAAAAAAAAAAGTCAGCTTGAAGAGGAAGCACAGCATTCCCTCAAGCACACTGTTCATTACAATGTGAGATAACGTCACAACTGTATTCCCAATTCTATAAGAGATTGATGATCTCTTTCCTACCAAGTTTTCTATGGTAGTCTATCAAAAAATTTCCTTCTGGATTCTCTTTTGAAAGAGGGAAAAACAGAAGAAAATTATGTCTGAATCAATTCATGAAATTGGCCAGTTTGGGAAGGTATAAAGGAACAGGAACAGAGAAGAGATTGTGCCCGAGAAGAGATGCCTTGGGTTGTGTTTAGGTTATGTCTCATTTCAGGGTCTTCAGGCTTGTTGGCATCAACTTGTTCTGTTTAAATTATAGATATTATACTGAAGTATCCAGTTTAGTGGAGTTAGGAGATAGTGCTGAAATCTGGATGGTAACGACTGGTCTCAGGTCCGCCTGAACTGGTGTCGGGAAAATGGATAGAGATCCCAGAGTGCATCTTTATATAAATAAAATCCCACTAGATGTGAATGAGGGATGAGAGACTGGGAAATGAAGTGTAGCGCGGGTTGCATGTCATTTAAGAGAGCTGTCAAGCTGGGGATTGAGTCTGTGCAGTCCTGAGATGTATGTTCCCCCAAATGTTCCCAGTTCCAAACAGCTCGAAAATAATGAGGAGAATCTTTTCCCCACATATTCCTGCAAGTGCAGAGCTCAAAAAGGAATGGCTGATTTTAAAAATACATTTTCTCCTTCACAAAGCTTCTGTATGATGATGTGCTCTATTCTAGAAGTTTTATCTTTATCACATCACCCTGTATCCAATTTCACAGCTGGAGTATGAAAACAGACAAAATAGTTTTTAAAAATTAACAAAGAAAACCTTACTGTTTCCCTTGTTGAGAATCAATTTTTAATTTAATGTCCATAGCATGTTGTTCTCTTATCTAAGTTTATTTTAAAATCTGAAGTGGCTTTGTTAGAATTGTGCTGTGTCAGCACTTGGGATATGTGCTTCTGGGGAATGAAAATTAAGATGACCAGATATTGTCTATGTTATAATAGCGATGGCACTGAATTTCTATCCACTAACTTGAGGAAGCTCCATTGGATTGTGATTTTAGGATAGCTGTTTTTCTCTAAAAATGCTAGAACCAGCCCAGAAATAGCCCAGAAAAATAACGGCCCAAAGTACTCTGTACCAACCTTATACAAAAATATTAACACATAACTTTAAGGGATACAGTTTTTTTTTTTTTTAGTCATACCCAGGTGCCCTCAATGCTTCTGTACCTCCTAAATGAAATGAGTTTAAAAAAAAAAAAAATCGGTCTTAAAAAAAAACCTCAGATTCTTAGTGTTGGCATGCACTTTCAGGTTTAGTCTAAATGTCTCTAACTCCCTCTAAACCAGTTTCTCACTTATGGCACTATTGACATGTGCCGGACAACTTTATGTTGTAGGAGGAATGTTCTGTGCACTGTAGGTTGTCTAGTAGCCTCGCAGGCTTCTATCCACCTGATGCCAGGATCACCCTCCACCAGACTGAAAATGTAAAATGTCTCCAGACATTGCAGAATTTCCCCTGGAGTGGGGAAAAGAGGAGGTAAAAATCATCTGAATTGAGAACTACCATTCTAAACCTCCCCCAGTGCTCTTAAAAAAAAATACACACACACACACACACACACACACACACACATATAATTTATTTGTTTTTTAGGCAGAGAGAAAAAGAGAGAGACAGCATGTGAGCAAGGGGAAGAGCAGAGGGAGAGAGAGAATCTAGAGCAGACTCTGCACTGAGCTGGGAGCCTGACCTGGTCTCTATTCCAGGACCCTGACATCATGACCATGTCTTAACATATATATACTATGGAATTCTTATGGAATTCTTTACTTTCTATGTATCTGTCTCTCCAGATATCTATCTACCATCATGTATCTGTCTCTATATGTCTTTTACCAAAGCAAATGCGTGTGTAACCAGACTGGCAGATATTCGGAGTCTAGTACTAAGTTTGAAGTTTGTATTTTGTTTGTTTATTGTTCCAACAACACGTGAAGAGCGCTCTCATTCAGGTGTTACTGTGTGTGGTCTTTCTTCTGGCCCAAGTTTCTCTTCCTCTGGGGTGGTTCAGTTCTGCAAGAACTTTGCATTTGCCACTTAGGGCAGATGTTGGCCTGGTGTGGACTGTTTCTTCATGTACTGAGGGACTTACAACTATTTATGAAAAAGTCTTCAGCCTCTTTGTCTGTGAGTGGTTCACTCTAGAAATTAACGATCTTCCTGAGGTGATTCACTGTGTTCTCAGCACAAAATCCTATTTCCTTCCTGAGACTGGCTTTCCTTCGTCTCTCTGTGTTCCTTTGAGAGCCTCTCTCGCTCCCTCTGCCTGCAGTGCTCTGTCTCTGTGCCTCTGTTGTCCATCTGCCCGACCCACAGCCATGTGAGGTGTGTCATGCACCGCGTCTTCTAGTCAGGGACAGGAAGTTCCCGGCAGGTGATGGAGACAGAGGCCATAACTCCACCGTCCATCCCAGGCAGCGCACTATCTGGCCGTCTGTGCTGCAATACTCCAAGGGTTTGGATTCCCAGTCCATTAAGATCCCAGCAGGAAGCTAATGTCACACAGCCTGGAGTAATTTGTAATGAGTCTAATAAAGGAAATTTGCAAAGATATGGTCAGAAAGTAAAAGAATCCCGAAACAGAGGGTGGTACCAAAGGGCTAATTGCACGGGCTGGGTAGGCCTGTGGGAGCAAGTGTGGAGAGCAGTTACTGTCATTTGGAGAAGGCTGACTGACAGGGGCTGCGGTCTGCAGTCACACAGCCAGCCCGGGTAATGACCTCCAGGAGGAATACATTCCCCAGCCGCGCTATTCATACCTCCCTTCCTCCTAGCTTCACTCTGAGAGCAAGCGAGTCCATTGATGCA
Organism: Meles meles; assembly: GCF_922984935.1. Taxonomy (NCBI): domain Eukaryota; kingdom Metazoa; phylum Chordata; class Mammalia; order Carnivora; family Mustelidae; genus Meles; species Meles meles. Next base: position 61,620,671 of record NC_060068.1, on the reverse strand, counting down.
GCCTCAGAGACTATAGCCCCAGAGCTCAGCGGTACCCAGAGGGGTAGAGTGTGAGCAGCAGACGGAAGATATCGAGCATACATCCTGGCAGCATCGCACCCCTGCTATCTTTTGGTCCACATTTGCATCTCATAGATAGATTGTTCTCAGTCAAAATACCTGTAAAAGTGACGTTATAAACTACTGAAACTGAATAGGATCTTAGTAATCAATCATTTAGTCAGGAAAAAATCTCCAAGCATAGGAAGAAATGGAATGCTTGCCCATCATACAGTGCCACATCAGAGACAAAAAACCAGACCTCCTAACCCACAGTCAGTGTGAAATATTTTCATTTTAGAAGGAGAAAGAAATCTGAAATGGCAAATGCAGTTTAGGCCTTTTGGCAGAATGTGATGTGTGTGTGTGTGTGTGTGTGTGTGTGTGTGTGTGTGTGTGTCTAAGTCTCTCTCAATCAGCAGATCTTTAGAAATAAATAAATATAAATATAGATATTTATCAAAGCTGGAGTGTCTGAAAGCATAGATGGCATTTCACTAGCTGCCACCAAAATACACAGGCAGCATTTCAAAGTTGAGTGGAGTTCCATTTAATTCACCACAGGCATTGGACTTGACATCAAATATTATATGACTTCAAGAAATAGGGATATTCTTCCTTTTCAGTTGAATATCTTTGTGTTTCAAATTCAATACTTCTAATAATTTTTCTCTCCTTTGTAATATTTAAAAGCAGTATTACTATCACATCCTTATTTCTATCCCATCAAAAAATTTTTGATTTGAATATAATGGCATATAGTCTTTAACAGTCTGAATTATTTGCACAACTGGAGAAGTGTCTTATTTATTTGCTGCTATTGGAAAACAATTTTTATCATGCTATTACATTTTTTCAGAAAACTTAAAAATTACCATATTAAGCAACATGTTTTTATAAGTGTAAGTATGTGGATTGAAGACATTTATGAACTGTGTTAAAACTTAAAAAAAAAAAAAACAAAAAAAAACAGGGCACCTGGGTGGCTCAGTGGGTTAAAGCCTCTGCCTTTAGCTCAGGTCATGATCCCAGGGTCCTGGGATCGAGCCCCGCATCAGGCTCTCTGCTTAGCAGGGAGTCAGCTTCTTCCCTCTCTCTGTGCCTGCCTCTGTGCCTCCTTGTGATCTCTGTCTGTCAAAAAAAAAAAAAAAAAAAAAAGTTCAAAAACTGAAAAAAAAAAAACCTCTTTAAATCATATTACCCTTACTTGGCAATGCAGTTTTTGCTATAGATAAATTATTCAATTAAACTGATCAGGTTCCCCTTGAAGTAGAAGGAAGAGGGCTATTTGTCTCCACATGAAATAAACCCAAGATATTGTGCTTTTTTGAGTTTTTATATCTGTTCCCTGTAGGTATTTGGCTTTCTTAAGCACTTCTAGGCCATGAACTATCAAATTTTATTGTCAAGCTACCTGATTCTTATATCACCTTTTCACAAATTAATACCACCAATTTAATTATGTATTTATTGCAGTCAACAATATCTATGGAACATATTCTAAGGAAACTTCAAGGAGACTAATTGAGTCAGGATAAGTGATTTTCCAACAAAATTATCCAAGGATAAAATAAACTGCCTCAAAGTATATAAATTCCCCATCATGGGGTATGAAGAGATTTTAGTATTACAAAGGCATGTTATCAGAAAAGCAAATTTGTGATATTTTTTCCAAACACGAGATGCTGTAATTCTAGCTATAATTATTACAAGACCTACCCTCTCTAAACTCAGAGACTTAGCCCACTTTTCTAGCTTTTACACAGCAATTAGCAATGCCTGACATAGGACTACGAGATTGCTTATTTCTTGGTTTTTGGCTATTTCAAGGAGGAATAGTTTATCAGTTAATATCCTATTCCACAGTGAAGCAATAATATATGTTATTCTTCAAGAAACATTTCATATCCCTTTTACTCTGCTATTAATCTTAGTTTACTCACTATTTGATACCCTAAAAAATAATCAAGAGCAGTACTGTGTTGTGTTTAATTCAAATCTAAGTAAAACTCTGTAAGAATCGGGCACCTGGGTGGCTCAGTGGGTTAAGCCGCTCAGGTCATGATCCTGGGGTCCTGGGATCGAGTCCCGCGTTGGGCTCTCTGCTCAGCAGGGAGCCTGCTTCCCTCTCTCTTTCTCTGCCTGCCTCTCTGTCTGCTTGTGATCTCTCTCTGTCAAATAAATAAATAAAATCTTTAAAAAAAACAAAAATCTCTGTAAGAATCTCCCAATTAGTCAAATCACAGTTCAACACTTCCATAAAGTTTTGACTATGTAGGAGAAAGTTGTCAACTTCCATTTTCTCTGCTTGTGAAAAGATGTGACTTCTTTTCCCAGAAAGTTTTCTCATTCAGTCACCTATCAGAATTAATGGGTATGTGACTAGCACTGAGAGTAAGGAGAAGGCATCGTGTAAAATGGGTCTTTACGTGGTGCATGAAACCATGTGTTGGACTCAGAATAGGGTCATTCAGGCTCATTGACTCCCCAATGATTGCGGGGTCCCTATCTTGGCCCAGGCCCTCTTCTAGCATGGATAGTACATCTTTGAAAAAACAGGCAAAAATCTCTGCCTTCAAGGAGTCTGGATTTCAGGGGAGGAAGCAGAAAATAAATAAGATAATTGGCTTTTATTTTGAATTTATTTGTTATTTAATAATAAGTGCTAGAAAGGAAAACACAAAGCAGAAAAAGAGGATAAATGTGTGTCTCTATGGATATATGTTCAGAGGAATGCCAAAATTTTAGTTATGTTGCCCAGCAGTTATGTCACCAAAAGAGTGACTTTTGAGTGAACATTGATTAAATGAAGGTTTAGCCCTGTGGATATGTGGGGGGGAAGCGTTTGAGGCATAAAGATGGCTAAGTAAGTAAGAATAGTAGGACACGTGGTTGGATTGTGTATAGTTTCTTAGTCAGAAGATGAATGTTCGCTTCCACACAAAGTGAGATAAGGCTTCCCTGGAGACTTTTCAGCGGAGGAAAGACACGATTTGGCTTATGTTTATACATATCACTCTGGCAACACTATTGAGAATAGACTAAAGGGAGAATGGGGTGGAAGAAGGAATGCTAAGTAGTAGATTTAAAAAAATGACACGTGGGGCGGATAATGGTACTTGGATTGGGGGATAGTAGTGGAGGTGGTGAGAAGTGGTTGAATTAGTCTATACATTTTGAAGGCATCGTTGATAGATCCAACATGAAGGATGAGCACCAGAGTGAGTTTAAAGGTGACGCGAAGTTTTTGGCCTGTGCAAGTATGAGACTGGAGTTGTCATTCATTGAGGCTACCTCAGGACCTACAGCTTGATTTGTTTGACATTGAACCATCATCCACCTGCGCAGGCTCCGATCCCATCAGACTGAAAATAATCCAAAATACCTATCAGCGTGTTACAGGTTTTAATTTATTTAAAAAAAAAAAAAAGTTGCTGGACACCTGGGTGGCTCAGTTGGTTGGACGACTGCCTTCGGCTCAGGTCATGATCCCGGAGTCCCGGGATCGAGTTCCGCATCGGGCTCCCAGCTCCACGGGGAGTCTGCTTCTGCCTCTGACCTTCTCCTCGCTCATGCTCTCTCTCACTGTCTCTCTCTCAAATAAATAAATAAATAAATAAAATCTTAAAAAAAAAAAAAGTCTTAAAAAAAAAAAGTTGCAGACCGAACTCATGTAAACCAATGGGTAGTATGTTGTCAACAGGGGAAAAAAAGAAGATAATGGCCATGGAGAAGATTTGTAATAAAGCAATATGACTAGTGATCTTTACATCAACATATAATTCTGAACATTGCCACATAGGCAGACTAAAACGTTTGATTAAAATGACCTATTTTAACTCCAATTTGTTCCCCATCAATTGCACTTTTTCTGCTGTCCATTTCCCAGCATCCCTTTAAGCAATTCTTGGCTTAGACTAAGGGTTCACTCTGGGGAGATCCTAATTAATACAGTCACTTCTTTTTCCTGGCTCTCTATTTCTTGCCTTTTTAGAGTATAGTTGACATACAACATCAATTACCAGAGTACAACATAGTGATTCACTATTTGTGTACATTATGAAAAGAGCACTCTGATAAGTCTAAATATGTGACTTTTACGAACCCATTTAAATGGTATGTGTAAAGTAAAAGCACTTGCAAAGTGCTTTAGACTAATTTGGTGGCTGCAAAGTATTCAGAAGAGTTGGATTGAAGGGTATCTCAGGAGGGCAAATGATGCTCCTTTTATTTTAACTGCCTTAGTTAAGCTCTGCAGCATCACGTAATGGTATTATATTTCCTGCCACTGGTCAAGATTTATCGTAATGAATCTGGTGAGATAACCCCGGGAATCGTAATAGTCATTATAAGCAGTTTCACTGAAATGTGTTACAGAATGGTGACCACTTATTTCTTTTTGTTGCCGGCAAATATATGAGTCTTTAATTGACTGAATGACAGTAACACATTTTTCCTTTCTTCCCTCAGCACAGTCTGTTCTGATTAGGGGAAAAATTATTAAAAATGTTCCGTGACATCATGCTTCACTGGAATACAACATTGGAAACAATAAGATGTAGGACTCCTCTCCATTGGAGGAGATACACTGTCTTTCTTCTCCTGCTTTTGCCTGCTTAACACGCTGCTTGTTCTTAATGACACGCTTGGGATCGTGGTGACCTCTCTACAACTCGCCCAGCACATGTAGCCAGACTATGACCAAAACAAAATATCAAACACAGGAGTATGATTCTATTCTGCATGCAAAACAGCTGGGTATTAACTACTTCAAAAGGTTCTGAGTATTAGATACTTCAAAAGAAACCTCTCTCTGAAAGAAATTCCTCATGTGTTACGATTGGGGAAGTGTTAACATTGCTTTAAATGAGATTAATTTCTAATTGCATCCTTCCCCTCAAAACTTTCTCCACCAACCTCGGGCCCTAAGCTTTCTGTTTGTTTTTTATTCTCTCTCTATTTCTTGTATTTCTTGAATTCCACTCCCAAGGCCAAATTACCTATTTTGTCTTTGGGGGTTAAAACGGATTCCATTTTTCTACCTTTCCAACCATGTTTCATTAAAACCCAATGTTGATATACCTCCATGAGGGAATCAAATCTGTCCTCTACCCAGTTAAAGTGAAACTGGTAGATGGAACTAATGTGGGCACCCTGAGTCTTCTTAATGTTCCTTATGTCTCGTTTCTTTACAAACACAAATTGCAAAGTTTCTCTGAAATAATCGTTCCTGTATATGTTACCCAGTGTACAGACTCCAAAGGGAGTATGCAGTAAATATGAAGTGTACTCCTACTTTATACGAGACATTATGGTAGATGCCAAGGTAAATACTGCAAAGCCCTGAAATGCCTTCCTGTCCTGAGAAAACTCCAATCTGCGGGAAAATCTGAGAAAAATAAGTCAGCATTGCATTACAAGGGCTATCTGGGTGCTGGTGGAGTGAGATTAAATCCGTGGAGAACACAGCTTATTTAGAATGTGTTACAATATTTTCCACGCTATTGGATCCGCACGATAGCGCTTTGCTCTCGTTAGAGCATATGCTACTATCGCTGTTTGACAAATGAAAAAACCACGTCTCAGCACATTGTTTGCAGAGTAGCTACTAGTAGAAACAAGGTCTGGAATCTTTATGTGTATGCTTCTTAAGGTAGGTAGATAAAGGGTTCTCTTGGGACTCAAGTTACACCCCTTTACCTTCCCTCTGTAAGTTTTTAGTTATTATTGGAATTTGAAATCACTCTGTATGAATATCTTAGTTCTGTTTCCTTGGGAAACAGACAGTAAGGCAGATAAACAACACACAAAACATTTGATGGGGTGTGTGCCTTGGGATCAACCTCTCTAAAGGAATGAGAAAAACAAGAGTTGGCAGAGGGGGAAGCTGGATTTAAATGCATTTGCTATAGGGAGTTTTGCAGCTCCTTCTTCAAAGCTGTTCCCTGTCGAGGTGACAGGGTTGGGTCTTTATGCTGCCTCTTTGTGGAATGCTATGTGCTTGGTCAAGAGTGAGTCTTTGGGTCAGGAAACTTAGCTACTGCAATTCCCAGAAAGGTATTCGGCCATGAATAGCCAGCAGCCAGTTACTAGAGAAGTCAGCATAGTTTCCAGAAGTGAAGGTCTAGGTGGTGCATCACAATTCCTCCTACAGCTAGTCCAGAGAGGGTGAGTTAATGCTATGAAAACCAATTAAGCTCAAGATGCTGGTGACAACACAGTGTAGATTTATTTCTTGCTCACAGAACATATCCAGTAACATTAGGTATTAACTCTCCTGAGCGGCTGTCCTCAGGGCAGTGGTTCAGCGATCCATGCTGTTCCTTCTTGTGTCTTACCATTTCCACACATGGCCCCCAAAATTATTCAGCGGCTTTTCACTGCTTCATTCTGAAAGTGACATGTCATTCTACTCTTACCTTATAGGGCAGAATTAGTCACAGAGCACTGTAAGAGGACTGGGCAATATGTGTTCCCAAGAAGGGAATGTGTTATTCCCAAGAAGGAGAAAACCAGATGAGATCAATGCCAGAAGCCTCTCCATAGACACTTTTTGGGTTTTGGGATACTAGGAAAAATTACCCTGAAACATTTAACCTCAGGCAATTAATTAATTAGTATTCACTGATCACATTTTATGTAACAGTCCTACATTATAAGTTTTGACAATTAGTATAGCAGAGAACAAAGCATTGAAATCTAAATGGGAGAAAAGATGATCACATTGGCAAAACAGAAGAACATTATTCAAGGCAGTACATAATTGAGAGTTAAATTGTGAGTGTTGCTAAACACTGTACGAGCGCAGAAGACAGATAGCGAAGAGAGAAGTCAGGGAAGACTTCCCAAAAAAGACCAAAATTGAGTTGGACCTGAAAACGAAAAACCCTGTAGAAAAAAGAGCAGTTTGCCCCTTCAGTTAACATAAGGTCTAAATCATGACCAACCTAAGAATTTTTAGATGCTTCTTTGTTCTGAAAGTCTCATGTTCTCAAGATATGCTGCCATGGTTCATGCCAAATAATGAGAGAGAGCTGATAAATGATGAAACAACTTCTCACAAACCAAGAAACAAGTTATTGAACAGCAAAAAATCAGTGAGGAGCAAATGTGTCTATAACAGAAAGCACTTGGCTGAAATGGCTTACTGAATTCTTACTATTTCAAGACCCAAACTCAACTGATAAATTCATTGGTTCCTATAGTGCTCATCCCCAACACCATCTGATTCTACCACTTGAATAATTTGTGACATTGAACTAATTTCTCCTTTCCACTCCCCAAAGGATCCCCCCCCCAATGAAACAGTCTAATCTTTTGGATTTTTTTTTAAAGAGTTGACTCACTTTTGCTAAGGAGAGAGAGCTAAAATATACACCTGTTCCGTTTCTGTTAAGTCACGTGTTCTCTAACTAATCCTCACAATCCCTAAGGTTGAACAATTTTATCCCAATTTTATGTATGATGACATTGAGCTTTAGTGAGCTTAAATCACTTTCCCCAAGGCTGGAGTTAAATTACTTGCCCAAAGTATAATTCAACTATATATCTGTCTAAGATCCATCCTCTTTTCACCATGAAGTTCCAAGCAAAGTCAATAATTCTATCAAAATTAGCCTACACCGGATCACAGTATTACTGCAGAATTTTGCATAAGGTGAACCCCATTTTGAATTTTAAAATAATTTGATTGTTAAATTTCCTAGAAGAGTATTTCTCTAAGTGTTTGCACCATATGGCAGTCCTCAGCCACGGACTCTCAGAAACCGCCTTATGGAAGCTCAAACATAATTCACTCTGTGGTTGTCAACATATACTCCACATTAGTAATCTGTAAGAAATTAAGTAAGACCACCCAATCTGGAGACTGATCCTTTAGCTGTTTCTGACCTGAGCCATATTCACAGCAATGGCCACAAGGCTGACCATACTGTGTTCTATTCTCGCCCTACTGGACAATGCTGGTCCTTTTGAACACTTTGAAAACCACATGCTTTCAAAGCATCTGCCTGCATTACTATGCAACAGCAGTTTTCAATGGACCATGCGTGAGATGAATGGAGCTCAGGATATGTCTATCACATACAGCAAGGCACTAGAGATTAATGAGACCAGATGTTCCTAGGAGTCATGGGGAAAGAGCAATGGAATGTTGCTTTGCTTTTACTATTGACTTTTCCCCTCTTGCATGTTTGGTGGAACAGACAGTACAACTCAATCTCATACAGAAGCAAAGCTGCTCCAAATAATTCAGAAAGTGTTATAATAGAGTTGCTAGGTGACTGTGTAAACAGTCTGGCACCCTAGCAGGAAATTAGAATAACCTTTTTATCAGTTAAATAAATAAATAAATAAATAAATACCCACACATTAAAATGAACCATCAACAACAAATAAAAGAATTTAAAAGGAGAAATGACCCAAGTGACACCAAAAATGTAAAATTTTAGAAGCGCCATATTTGTTGGAGGTGGGAGAAGGCATTCAGAACAAAACTGCAGAGGAATTTGAATTTTGCACTGAAGTAATAAATGATCCAAAGCATGATTTTGTTCTTTATAGAGCTCCCTTGGTACACACAGCTGTACGTGGCCCCGCCCTTAAGAAGACGGCCTATGCTGAAATTCCTAGTGAGAGGCTTCTCACCCCTAAAACTCCAGTTCCACTGAAAATAAAGCAAGCCACGATAAGGGCTGAGTCACGGAAGCTAACAACACTTGTCTTTCAGTCTCCAGCACAGCCCAGAAACCAATGCGAAGACTAAGTGGATGAGGGGGACATACAATCATCCCTCTCACCAAGCTGATCAGAATTCCCCCTGTGGTAATCACTGGGCAGCTGCTGGGAGAAAGGGTATTTAATCTAAATGCAAAATGGCACACACGGCTGGTTGTCTGGGCTTCAGTCCACTGAGGGGAAAACATGCCATCGTCTCACCTTTTCCCTCCCTGGAAATGAATTAGTGTGTTCAGCTTTGAAACTCATCAGCACACCCCTGTTTTCACTTTCCCCACAAACAGATAAGACGTCTATAATTTTGACTGAGAGTGAACACCTTGTTGACATGATGATTTGTGTCGGGTAATGCAATTGGTTCCCACAATGCGATGTGAGATCAGAAGCAATGTGAGCAATCAATCTGCAAAACAAAATGTCTTTGGGTCCAGTACTGTTTTATTACTGGATTCAGAAAACAGCTCGTGCACAAAACAATTCTAACCACAGATAACCAGCTCAACCTACGATGTCTGTGCAGTAGACTAACCCAAACAGAAGAAGGTTCCATGGTTCTGAAAACAACTTCCTTCTGCAGTCTTTCTCATTCTCTCTTTCCCCTGTGTATGTGGGTTGTGTGTGTTCATCCCCCATCTTACTGCTTTTCCCAAAGGCAGCAGGAATTCTCTGCTATGCCTTCAGGATCAAGTATATCAGAAGTCATGTCCAGCATTTCTAGAACTGTTCCAAGTGTCTAGTCCTAGGGTCTGATATTAGGAAATTCATTTGCTTTTCATACGAAGCTGCATCTTGCCATTTACCTTTATCAATAACACAGATAATATTTAGATTTCCTATCTTCCTTATTTCTTCTCTTAGTTTTCAATGTATGTCCCTCTTAGGGAGGAAATCTTAAAGGCAACACCTTTGTAAAAACTATAAAAAGTTTTACAAAAAACTTTGTAAAATGCCAGATACAGAACTTGGCTTTTGATTAAGGCTGTCCTAGTACATATGGTCACATATATTGGTTCTCTAAATTTGCTTTGTTTTGCTCTCCTTCAGGCCATCAGATTGAGAGAACAACATGAATTGGTGCTGGGCTCAATGACCTCTAAATAGAATAGCATTTTTTTTTTTTTAATTAGAAAGAGAGAGAGAGAGAAAGCATGCTCATGTGCAGGGGTGAGGGAAGGGGCAAAAAGAGAGGGAAAGAATTTCAAGCAGACTCCACACTGAGCCTGGATCCTGATGGGGATTGGGGGGAGGGCTTGATCTCACAACCCTAAGATCATGACCTGAGCTGAAATCAGGAGTCGGAGGCTCAACCGACTGGGCCACCCAGACGCCCCTAGGATGGCCATTTAATTCAAACCAGAAAATATTCAGGAGTTAAGGGTGTAGGAGGGGAGACAATTAACGAAGACACTGTGACAAATGTTGCATACCAGGGATATTCCAAGAAATAGGACCTATTGGACCCTGCTTGTATGGGACTTCCCAAACTGAATTTCGATTTATTTGTTCTTTTTGTCTTATCGTTTTCTTTCCTCCTGATAAATTTCTAATGCAGCAGCCTAGTTTAAAAGAGAAGCTCCATTAGCAAAGTTTTTAACTAACTCAGTGCTGTTTTAAGTAAATTAAAGTATCTGTACCATGTCCATGTCCATGCATTTGTTTATGTCCCTGGCTTTTCTCTATGGAAATTCCCTTAAAGTGAGTATTTTACTTGCCAACAAGAGCATTCTAAAGATTGGAGTTCCTGTACAATGTCAAGATACAGTGTCCCCACCAACACCCATCTGAAAGTAGAGCATTCCTTTGAAATCTTTCATAAGTCAAAATGGAGTAAAGCAGAGAAGCAATTACCATTCATTCATATGGAAAAAAATTCTGAGAATGCACAGACTCAAATATTAACCTCTCAGGCTTTTCTGATACCTGAAGACACATCTTATTAACGGATGCATAAAATAAATCAAGATAAAGCACAGATGCTCACAGACACAGCTCAAAGTTTTGGTGGTTTGATGCTGATTATAGTTCCTAGAAAGAAGCTTGGCGGTGTCAGTCTTGCTGCCTGGGGTATATGGTGGCCCTATAACAACTAACTGCTATTATAACTCTTTCATGAAAAGCAAAGTAGTATAAGGCAAACTTTTGAATAGTAGGGGATACCTGTAATTGAGGACCAAATTGCACCATGATCATCCTTACCTGGAAAGCTGATCCATCTTGAAGTTGACATAACCATCATGTGTGGTTTTGAGAGAACATCTGTTTCCATAATTCCCAAGGAGAAACTGTCATGAATCACTGCTCCCCCATAGATTTACATCTGTCTGAAAGTTGGCTTCAGTTTTGCTTGAGGTCTTAAAAGTCCTAAAATGTGTATTAGAAATTCAATTCCAGGGTATTTGCAATGAACAATTAACATTTTGTAGCATAAGACTAACAAGAGTTTCCCTCTTATGCCAGGAAAGCAAAAGCAATGGGGATTTTCTAGGGCAATGGTATATTATTTCATTTTCCTTTCCCTCTCAGAAGACTCAATATTACTTAGAAGATTCCCAGGGAATCTGAAACTCATAAAAGTTATATTCTGCTGTCAATGAAGTTGCAAGTCTCTCCTCTAAGAAAAGTTGGATATCTTTATAAAAAGAAAACACCAGGACTTTTTAGATTTTCATGTCCCTGAGAAAGTTTACTTTTTAAAAATAAAAGCTACTTATCCCCTACTTAAAAGTTGGAGATCTAATGATTTCCTCCATCCTTTGGGCGAAAAAGAAATACCTTAGATAGAAATGTTTTATGTTGAATTTACATTGGATTAAAGCTGTAATACCAATGTGTCAAGGCAGTTTGCTTAGAATCTGAAGACTTGATATGGTGTGGGAAGGAATAGCAAATCTGTCTTTAAAATTATTTCCCCTTCCCTGCTAATATTTATTTTCTAGACATATTAAAAGCAACACCATTGAACTTATCTAGCATCAAATCCTTATCTGATGTAGAAGGGCAGCAAAATTAAAAATAAGATATTGTAAAAATTGTCCCAGATCTGTCCTGCCCATATTTCCCTCTGAAACAAGATTATCATTTTCATTTCTTTTATTTATTGACACCACTTCATAGTTTCTCTGATTTCCAGTAGTAATTATAAACAGAGAAAGTGAAACTTTTACCAACTTGATTTTTATGGAAACTTTTTTGTAAGTTTTAGAATAGTTTTATAGTCCTATAAAGGTTGTAAAGATAGGACAAAGGAAATATACAATTTCCCCAGATGTTAAACTCATGTGGTATATTTGACAAAACTAATAACGTATATTGGTACATTGCTCCTAGTTTTTTTACCCTTTTTTTCTGTTCCAGGGTCCCACCTAGAAAATCACAGGGTGTTCTAGTCTTTTCTTTTAAAGCTCCTTTGCTCTGTGACAGTTTCTCTGATTTTCTTTGTTTTGGGAGATTTTGGTTTTTTGGTTTTTTGATGACCTTGATGGTGTTGAGGACTACTGGTCACATATTTTTGTAGAATGTTTTTTGGCTTGGGTTTGTCTGATATTTTTCTTGACTATACATAGTTTTTTGTTTTTTTTTTAAATCTTAATTGTATTTTTTTTTTTCAGTCTTCCAAGATTCATTGTTTGTGCACCACACCCAATGCTCCATGCAATCAGTGACCTCCTTAATACCCACCACCAGGCTCACCCATCCCCCCACCCCCTCCCCTCCAAAACCCTCAGTTTGTTTCTCAGAGTAGTTTTGGGTTTTTGAAAGAAAGACCACAGAAGTAAAATGCCATTCTCATCTCATCACCTCAAGGGTACCTACCAACAACATGAGATATCATTGGCAAAGTTAACCTTAATTATCAAGCTGAGGTGGTGTTTCTCGGATTTCTACGCTGTAAAGTTAACACTCTTCCTTTTTCAGACTCTTCTTTAGAAGCAAGTGACTGCGCATAGACTGCACTAAAAGAAAGTGGAGTTCAACTCCACCTTCTTGGTGGTGGGTGAATTATTTGGTGTTCTTCATAGGAGATTTATCTCTTTGCTTCCATTTATTTGTTTCTGCAATCACTGATTTATATCAGTAAGGAATCATGGATATCTATTTTATGATTGGGTTTATAACGCAGTAAAATGTTATTTATATTGTTGCTCAAATTGCTTCATCTTTCACCACTGTGACTCTATCCGTTGCCTCCTCTGTCCCATCTGCATACCCCCATCATTTTGTTTTGAGCACTCCCTTACTTCTGACACCATAATATGCTTCAGGCTCCTCATGTATATTCCCTGCTATATATAGCTCTAGGATCAGTCATTTCCCTAAGAAGCCATGGTTTCCTTTATTTGAGAATGGTGTTATTAGCTAAGATCTTGGGCCTCCTTGAGCTCATACATTCAAGGTCATGGCTTCAAGGTCCCCTCAGCAGGCAAGACTAAGAAATACATGGACCTATGCTAAGACACATGTCTGCTTATAATTATTTCTTTATCAGTTTGTATCTATGTTAAGCTAAACATGAGTTCCTACTGATATCTTAAATTTTCATCCAGTACTGCTAGGCTCACACTGATCTTCCTCCCTTTCTTATCTGTAATTCCCAACTCTAACAATAAGAAACTCCCATCATCCTCATTCGTTTACTTATTTACTCAATCCTAGCATGTGTGTATAATAGTTTCAGAGTTATTAACATGTACCCACTTGAGGAAAAAAAAAATACTTATTACCTGGAATACAGTGTTTGTGTATTTTCAAAGTTAGTTCATCGGAGCTTCTCTCCCCACGTTCAGTGAGACAGTGTCATATATGTGTAATATAGTTAGTCTTCTGTCACATTCCACATTCCATTTTGGGGCCTCTGAATCTCCTGATTGTTTTGTTTTTATTAGCATACTGTTAAGGAGCACTCTTAGGCGCTGTCAATTTCTAAGGGCTGTGTTAAACACCCAGTGGCATGTGGGCACCACCACATTACCATAAAAATTAGTAGTGCCACTACCCTTAAAAAAGAAAGTAAGAAACAAACAGATAAAGGGGGAAAGAGACAGAAAGAAAACAGAGGGAAGGAAAAGAGGGCAGGACATAAAAATAAGTTAGCTACTGAAACCCATGATCTTATTACACATTCCCTCACAATTTTTCCCATTAAATCATCTTACCATATGAGACATTTCAACTGGATAAATTCTATTGTGTCCTATTCTTACATGCAATGCTCTTATGGGCTGTCATTTACACAGGGAAACTTCCTTAGAGTTGACCTAAAGAAAGCATTAGATGGCAGCCGGAATAATGCATCTTTTTCCCTGTTAGATGTGTTGTTTTCTTTTGTTTTGTGTCCTCCTTAGACTGTATTTTCAGCACATGAAATTTTGTACAAACTGTCACTTCAGGGTCCAAAAGGATTTATCTCTTTTAGAAAGTAATTTCTAACCTCAATATTACAGTTTATATCACTTAACTTCTTTTCTTACTAGAATACAGAAGGCATTCGGGCACAAGAGTAGGTGTTTTGTGCATATTGATCAAACCAGTCATTTTGGGTTTGTCAGGTTCATACACAGACTACTGCAGCCAGAATAAAAATTTGAAGAGTTCAGCCATTATTCTGCTGGAAACTTCTAAATGACAGAGATAAGATAAAAATATACATAGACTATATACTGGTGAGAAAAATGTCTTTGGACAAAAGAAAATTAGAACTCCAAAATGGTACAGATTCTGCTAGTCTTAGTTGTATGATTTTTACTCTTACATTCACTGGGCCTAAAAATATCTTACCAACCCCCCACCCGTAACAATAAAATTCAAGGACATGGATAGCTGTTCACATGACTATTTCAGGCAATTACACATGTAGATGTTAGACACACTGCCTTGCCAATTAGTTTTAACACTTAGTTTTTACTCAACGGGGTGACTAGGAATCACAGACTCTCTCTTTTCACTCGGGCAGCGATCTCAGATAATTCCATGTGCTGAGTAAGAAAGTGTTCAATGAGGGGCGCCTGGGTGGCTCAGTGCTTTAAGCCGCTGCCTTCGGCTCAGGTCATGATCTCCGGGTCCTGGGATTGAGTCCCGCGTTGGGCTCTCTGCTCGGCAGGGAGCCTGCTTCCCTTTCACTCTCTCTGCCTGCCTCTCTGCCTACTTGTGATCTCTCTCTGTCAAATAAATAAAATCTTTAAAAAAAAAAAAGTGTTCAATGAACCTGTGGTGGTAAACATGGACTCTTTCTTTAAAATCTGTGCATCCATGACGAGCATCAGAGTGGTGCTTGCCACTGGTCCCTTTCATTTCTTGCATTTTTTTCTTTATGCTAACCCTCACAGCACTTCCATATTTCCCCAGTCACCTCAACTTTTCATGGCAGGAAATAGGCCTATTCCATGGGAGTACTTTGCGGGATAACTATTTACCTTCTGCCAAAGGAAGAGCAGAAAAGTTTGTAATTTAAAAACAGAAGAAGGGGCACCTCGGTGGCTCAGTGGGTTAAAGCCTCTGCCTTCGGCTCAGGTCATGATCCCAGGGTCCTGGGATCAAGCCCCACATCGGGCTCTCTGCTCAGTGGGGAGCCTGCTTCTCCCTCTCTGTCTCCCTCTCTGCCTATTTGTGATCTCTGTCTCTCAAATAAATAAATAAAAATCTTTAAAAAAATAAAAAATAAAAACAGAAGAATACTGGCCTGACTGCTAGAAAACTTTGTGTCAAGGGTTCGGTCTGCTCCAGACTGGCTGAGGCACCCAAGGTTAATCACATAACCGGGATATCTACTTTTGATCTTAAAAACATGTAAGTTGGACTAAATGATTATTAAATTTCTTTTTAGCTCCAACATTCTAAGATTCTAATGTTTTATATTATCAGATTATAGAGATTGCCTAAGTAAAGAAAGTATTTTCTCAAAGTGTGTTTGCTGACATTTGCTTAAATATGCCATGTTAACCTAATGTGACACACACTATTCGTAAAGGACACTTGTCTTGCCCCTGTTCATACTTCTCCACCGTCTCTATCACAGCATGACCCTAAAGGGTAGCTATCACTCAGCAATCAGTAATGAAGTGGAACCCATCTGGTCAAGAGTTTAAATTTGAAAATCCCACTTACGGTCATTTTCTTCTGCTTTACCACCTGGGGTTCTTTGAATTCTTACTTTCTAGAGATGTAAGTTTTGCATAAATAGAAGTGATTCCCATAAAAAGGCAGGGGAAATAGAATTCATTTCTTTGGAAATAACATTGTCTATTGGGTTCAGTATTCAACAATGGTGTAAAACTTTATTTGGAAATTTAAAATAGCAGGTTAGTGTCTTGAGGTATCAGGACAAAGGGGAATTTCCTGTATATCCCAGGCAACAATTATTGTTTGTGACCGGAAGCATGTCATGGGCTAGTTCTAAGACTAGTTCTAAGACTAAGTATTAAGTCTAAAAGATGCCACAACCTTTCACCAGATACTCTGAATTGCTCAGACCCATGAGGCTCAATGGGATTACTGGGCTCATCCCATGTATGTCTTTTTCAAGGTAGCATCAGTGTAGCAGGACCCTTTTTTCCTCACATGACAGGATGTGCAGGTGACCCATATAATATTTACAACCATTCCTGATCCTTTCCAAGAGGATCAAAAGGAATTTTAAAAAAATAAATAAAAGAATTGAGGATCACGTGGTCAGTCTTACTGCAACTAGAAAGGACAGGGAAATAGTGGAATTTAGTAGCAGTAGTGTTGGACATACAACAACCATATCTTCTAGAAGAGAAGACAGTGGGCTGAATACTTGTCCAACTCAAGTAGTATATTGGTTCTACTTGGATGTTCATCAGCAAATGAGTGGGTAAGACCTGAGACAGAAAGCTGTTTATCACAGAATGAGGAACTCTGCATGGCTCTGAAAAGACGGTTAGTTAGATGTATTTTTAAAAAGCCAAAATAGTGTTAGGAGAACTATAAAACTTTTCTTCTATGACCAAACTCAAAAAACACATGACTATTTTAAACTATCAAAAATGAGCTGGAAATAAATCATTTAGGCAAGGGAAATAGGATTACTGAGTTTTAATATAGCTGTCAGGAAATTGTTTTTTATTATCTCAAAACTAAATTCTGAGTGACACAAACTTAGACTGAATGAAAATATATCAAATGTGCAATCAAATAAAAGTGCTATATTTCACAGAATATTATTGTTGGCACTTATCTTTCCGAGCCTACCATTTAATCAACTAGAATTATGTTTAAAGCAGTAATTTATTGCAGTGACTAGATGCCTTCCAAGTTTAAATCTCCGGGGCATAACTGAGGTCCCCATCACCTCACTTATTTCACGCAGAGCCTACCGGTGTGGCTGCCTGCTTAACACCAGGACTTGTCCCCCTCCACCTTCCGTGTTCCCCCTATCAACAGCCCTCATTCAACAAGAGACTCTTAGGTCCCCATTTCTCCCCCTACCCTGACACCCAGTCTTTGTCTAAAGCAAAGCACAATCCCTTTACATGTTAGGAAACTTTCTTAAAGTTTCAAAGTTTAAATAAATAAATAAGAAAGCAAGCAAACTATAAGTAAAGTGGGAGTTGTAACAAATCTTTAAAATCCTAGTAGTCATGGTCTCTGGCCTCTATGGAAATGGAATGGGTTCATTCATTTGAGACTGCTTTTCCCATCTTCCTCCCCATTTCATTCCTTCCTTCCTCCCTTTCTTTCTACCTTCCTTTCTTCCCTCCTTTCTTCCTTCATCAGAGGGTAACCCAATTCAAATTGAAACTGTCACTGGCTCAAGGCATGATCTCAAGTTAAGGGATCCCAGTCTGTTTGTCCTACTCGTCTATTTGTGTTTCAGTCCAAGGAAATTTCTCATCTGAGCTATGCCGCATGTCTGTTACGCCAGCTCTCTGATGCTCTTATTTTCTGCCTTATTACCTGCATTTGTAAGGAAAGGAAGGCAGTTCTCTTTTGGCCAGCTAAGATTCCTCCCTTAATTTTTCTTTTTATTGTGACTTTATTTTTTAGAGAAGATTTAGGTTCACAGCAAAACTGTGGGGAAAGTACAAAGACTTCCCATGTACTTCCCAAATGCAGAGTCTCCCCCATTATCAGCATTCCCCACCAGAGAGGTACATTCATTATAACTGATGATACTGTGTTAACACATCATAATCATAGTTTACATTATGGTTCACTTCATGATATTATATATTCTATAGATTTAGACAAATGTATAATAACACGTATCTATCATGGTATCATACAGAATATTTTTACTGCCTTAAAAATCCTCTGTGCACTGCCTATTTAACCACCCCCCCCAAAACCTCTGGCAACAACTGATGTTTTTATTATTGTATAGTTTTGCCTTTTCCAAATGTCATATAATTGGAATCATAAATTCTGTAGTCTTTTCAAATTGGCTTATTTCATTTAGTATGTGCATTCAATGTTCCTCCATATGTTCTCATGGCATAAATCTCATTTCTTTCTGGTGTTTGAATAATATTCCGTTGTCTGGATGTACCATAATTTATTTATTCACGCAGAAAGACATCTTCGTTGCTTCCAATTTTTGGCAATTATGAAAAAGCTTATAATAAACATATGTGTGCAAATTTTTGCATGGATAATATTTTTTCAACTCTTTTAGATAAATATGAAGTAGCATGATTTCTGGATCATATGGCCAGAGTATGTTTAGTTTTGTAGGAAACCATTAAACTGTTTTCGTAAGTGGCTTTTCCATTTTGCATTCCCATTATCAATGAATGAAAGTTCCTTCTGTTCTACATTATTACCAGCATTTGGTGTTGACAATATCCACATCTGGGGCATTTTAATGGATATGTAGTAATATCTCAAGTTTTAATTTGCATATCCTTGATGACATGTGATATGGAGTATCTTTTCATATATGTGTTTGTTATCTGCATATCTTTTTTGGTGAAGGTGTCTGCAAAGGTTTTTGGTCCATTTTTTAATTGGTTTCTTTGTGTGTTCTTATTATTGAATTATGAGAATTCTTTGTATATTTTGGATAAAAGTTCTTTATCAGATGTGTCTTTTGCAAATACCATCTCTTAATCTATGGCTTCTCTTTTCATTTGACATTGTCTTTTACAGAGGAGAAGTTTTTAGTTTTAATAAAGTCTAGTTTATCAACTCTTTCTTTCATGACATGCCTTTGGCGTTAGGTCTAAAAAGTCATCACCGTGCCTAGAGCCATCTAGGTTTTCTCCTGTATTATCTTCTAGGAGCTTTATAGTTTTGAATATTACATTTTGGTCTGTGATCTATTCTGGGTTAATTTTTATGAAGGTTGTAAGGTCTGTGTCTCGATTTATTTATTTATTTTTTTACATGAAGATGTCCAGTTGTTCCAGCACCAGCACCATTGGTTGAAAAGACTCTCTTTGCTCCACTGTATTGCCTTAACTCCCTTGTCAGATATCAGCTGTCTATACACATGTGGCCTATTTCTGTATCTTTTACTCTGTTCTGCTGATCTATTTGTCTGTTCTTCTGCCAATACCATGTTCTCTTGATTACTGCATCTTTATTGTAAGTCTTAAAGACATGTGGTGTCAGTCCCCTTTGTTTTTTTTTTTTTTCTTCAATATTGTGTTGGCTATTGTGGGGGTTTTTGACTCTATGTAAATTTTAGATTCAGTTCATCAATATTTACCAAAAGAACTTGCTGAAATTTTGATAGAAATGTTATAGAATCCATAGATCAAGTTGGGAAGAACTGGCACATTGACAATATTGAGTCTTTCTATCCATTAACACGGAGTGTCTCTCCATCCATTTAGTGTTCTTTGATTTCATCTGTCATGGTTGTGTAGGTTTTTTTTTTCATATAAATTTTTTAATATTTTGTTAGATTTAGTTGTGTTTTATTTTGGGGGCCACTAATATAAATGGTATTGTATCTTTAATTTCAAGTTGCAGTTGTTTATTGCTAGCCTTGCCCAGATTTTGAAGTCACCACCTTTGTTATTTCAGGGGATCAATGGACTCCTGAAAATTCTACCTTACCAGTGCTGCTGTGTGCTCCACTCCATCCAGTTTACTTGATGCTCTAGCCAGTTATTTAGATGGTGCATTTTTTTATTTAACAAATGCAGTTCTTATGGATAGATGTTTATGGGCCAGGCACTCTGCTAGGCTTGGAGAACACTATAGTGAACAAAAAGATAGTGCCCATACTGATGGACCCTAATAGAAATATTTATCTATATATATTGATATTAATATAGGTAGAGAAATAGAGATATATAGATATAACTATTATAAATTAAATATACTGGGAGATAAGAAAAGGATCCTATGAGAGAGAATAAGAGGGATCTAGTTTAAATTGGGTGTCCAAAGGAACGTAACAAGAAAAAGTAAGATTTTTAAATGAAATTTTAAGGAGAAAAAGCAATTCTGGAAATGAGAGGGAAGTATAAGTGTTTGGGCACTGTGAACATCTAAAACAGTCCTAAAGTACATCAGGATATCTTCGTACAGTTGCTCAGTGTGTGCGGTACCCAAGTTGCTGAGGATATAGCTTATTCAATGAATAGATCCCATTGTCTTCTAATGCATCTTAACTTCTACTCTGAGTTGGGGCTTAGAACTATCTCACAGATGGAGTGGATGCATGGTGCCTTCATCCGGGAGGTCAGGCTAATGTACAGCTTTGAAAATACCAGTAGCAGGCTTCTGTCTCTCTCTGTTTTGAAGTTTGTACCTCTAGTAGTTCTCAAGCTCTTGCTCTGGTTGACCACTCTGACACTTCCCTCATAATCTTCCACAAGGCTAAAGTCCAAAGTCTGTCTACAGTTTCAGCCAAATATGAGAAAGTATGAGCAATACTTTAAAAAGCACAATTTTGGTTGAGAAAGAAATTTACATTTAACTTTAAAAAGCTAGTTTTTTGTTTCCTTTCTGGAGATGGTCCATATCTCATGGACTGAGTCTAAGGACTCAGTTTTTTTAAAATGCAAATATAATCATCTCTTTCTCTAGCATACCAAAGTAAGTCATAATAAAAAATTGAATGTCACAAAATAGAATTTCAACGTGACCTATAAACTTGGGGGGAAAAAGGTAGAATGGGTGGTTAATACAATTAGATTTGTTGATTTAACCTGGAAGTGGATAATAAATTATTTAAGCAATGAATAGGCACAATGGGGAATTTTTTAAAAATTTTTAAGAATATGTCAAATATGCAGTAGAGATAATTTTAAATTACACATATAATTAATTAATGAAAGTGTTTTTATAAACTTACTCTAGAAACACAAGTATCCTTTAGAAATTTATTTTAAATTTTTTTTTAAGATTTATTTATTTATTTATTTATTTGACAGAGAGAGAGAGAGATCACAAGGCAGACAGGCAGGCAGAGAGAGAGGGGGAAGCAGGCTCCCCACTGAGCAGAGAGCCCGATGCGGGGCTCGATCCCAGGACCCTGGGATCATGACCTGAGCCGAAGGCAGAGGCTTAACCCACTGAGCCACCCAGGCGCCCCTAGAAATTTATTTTAAAACCCTATTAATGACAATGTCAATAAAGCTGGCATATTTGCAATTAGTAATGACATTTCTCAATATAGTAATGCATATGTCTTTGCATTTCATGTTTATGAATATTGATTGTGTTATTTCCTTATGCCTAAACTATGATGAATACCCTGATGCTGTGAAAACAGAATAAAAACCTAAGAAGATTATCGATTTATTAGCTTTTCCAGTTTATTTGGAAACATTATGTTTTTTTTTTCCAAAAGATAACTAGATTAAGTATATTTGTTAAATTGTTAAATCTCTGAAATTGAAGCAATATAATTTATATAATATTTACCTTTAAGTACATGTTTATTTTGAAAAGAAAGTTTCATTCCTGCAATATTTGCCGCCCATGAAATTGAACTTAGAATAGGTCTTTTCCCAATTAAATAGGATTTTAAAAATAAAAAGCCATACATCATCGCGACTACAAAGAACTTTTAAACTGGTTAATAATATTAATAAAAGTAATACATGAGGAATGGAGTAATAACCACAGCACTGGTTGGTAGAGCATAGATATTCTGTTGAAACTGTAATCAGAAAATTTTCTAGATGTGCCAGGCTAAGTGGTTACCTCTTACATGCAATTCAGATGCATACAACTGTATGTTTTTCTCCTGTTTGTCGCTCTGGAAACCCACCTAGAAACTGGAAGCCTTCCCTGGAGTTGACCAACTCTTTGGCTGGCTGTCTCCAGGTTGGTGTGAAGCTGAAATTAGCAGTGGAGGTGGTTTTGTAGCTCTGCATTTCCATCTCAGTTCTGTCACCAACTTGGGCTTCTTTCTCTTCTGGTTCTCATCTGTTTGGGGGTTTTGTTTTGATTTTCCCCCCTCATGCTACATTTCCTTTTAAATTCTGCTTAATCACAAAGACCAAGATCAAAAATGGAAATACATAACTCTCGACAACTCATTAGGAACTCTGATTTTATACCAACAAAATTTTCACATGGAAATAGGGAGGAAGTGAACAAGATAGAAATCATACTCCTCCCCGCCCACACAAAGCCATGAGCCCTTCATTATTTCCCCACACAGTTCTTTCCCTTTTTTAAATTCAATTAGCCAACATAGAGTATGTCATTAGTTTCAGATGTAGTGTTCACTAACTCGCCAGTTGCATGTAACACCCAGAGCTCATCACATCACGTGTCCTGCTTAATGTCCATCACCCAGTTACCTATCCCCCCACCCATGTCCCCTCCAGCAACCCTCAGTTTGTTTCCTAGAGTTAAGAGTCTCACAGTTTTTTTCCCTCTCAGATGACTTCCTGAGCCAACATAGGCTACACACTGAGGATTTTTACACCTTGAGAACTTCTCAGAGGAAGCCCAAGGCAAATTAAAACATTGTGAAAGATATAGCATGTTTAGTGGCCTCATGGCATTAGTAACTATATGTCCAAAGCACTAAATAACTCACAAATTAAAAGCCATTTCTTCATTGAATGATCTTTGTAAAAATATGAATAGTATTGATTAAGGGAGATTCTGGTGTATAATCTTTCAAATAATTAATGTAATGCATGGAACTGATTACACAAATAAGCATTCAGTCAGAATAGCAAGCCACAACCCGCAGGGTTCTACCCATTGTCTATATCCAGGATGGTAAAAAGACCACCACCAACCTGCCCCAGAACAAAATCCTGGCAGCACCGAGCCTAAATTTGTCTTTACAGCAGCTGTGAGGGGCATGGATAGTCACATTTAACCTTTCTGGACTCTGAATTCTGGTCACAGTTTTACAGACAGACTTGTTCTTCTATAATGCAATCACCTCTGACCCCAGCACTTGTCAGCCTGCTCAATTCCCTCTACACCAACTTTATTTACCAATTATCCCGTCTTCATGCAAAGACGGAGTCACAGCTTCTCACATTAACAGCCTAACACCTAATTTGAGGAGTTAATTATTATATTAATTATTAAGTTAAATAATTATGACAACTCTAGAAGCAAGGTTTTGGAAATTTTTCCTTAGATAGTTTTTAATGTCTATAAAATTTTGAGAGTACCTATTTCTGAGGCTGAATGAACAAAATGTAATAATGTTAATAATGATATCTTAATTCTAGGTCTGTAATACTTGATATCATTACAGTGAAAATGATGTCCAATGTTATAAATTTCAAGGGTTTATAATGAATATTTCACCAATAGATAATCTCCTGCCACACCTTCTCTGTTTTTTTAAAGGAAGAAACTAAATATTTGTTAAGTCTCTGGGACAGGTTTCTATGATAAATTGCCCCAGAGCCAGATTGCCATGTATGAATCCTGGTTCTGACATTTATTAGCTGAGTAAAATTAGTTAATTATGGAATCTTTACATTCTTTGGATTCCTCATCTATAAACGGAGAACAGTAAGAGTATATTATGAAGCAAGTTTTCTAGGGGGCTGAATGAGTTATTAGTATAGAGAACTTAAAAATCCTTGGCTAATAGCATATACTCAACAAATGTTAGATATTATCAGTGTCATTGTTTAAAAACACACAATAGTGTATTTCAGCTCTTAAAATGCAAAATAGTGGGGCACCTGGGTGGCTCAGTGGGTTAAGCCGCTGCCTTCGGCTCAGGTCATGATCTCAGGGTCCTGGGATCGAGTCCCGCATCGGGCTCTCTGCTCAACAGGGGGCCTGCTTCCCTCTCTCTCTCTGCCTGCCTCTCTGCCTACTTGTGATCTCTTTCTGTCAAGTAAATAAATAAAATCTTAAAAAAAAAATGCAAAATAGTGTAAGAAGCTGATAAATGAAAGGAATTGTATAACTTAACAGTAAGAATAAATTAAAGATGGGAATCAGAATTTTCAGAGTTTGGAAAATCAGTCATGTAAATTTCTAAACCATACAAATAGCTAAAAATATACAGCATATGACTTAACAAATGGTAGGCACGTTTTTGTTGAGGAAAGCAGCATTTTACAAATATCTAAATTTAATTTCTCTACATGTAAGACTTTTGACTTCCATATTGTCTCCTCATTCAAGGGAAAGCTGCTGAGTGTTCTGTCCAATACATTAAACAATGTTTCTTTTTAAACAATAAGTAGGAGCTGATCTCCATCATCCCTTTTCACCCTGTCTTATGTCTTCTTCGCCTTCCTAAATTGAACAAGTCTCTTAAATTGTGAACTCAGGATCTTTTTATACTTTTAAAAATTATCAGGGACTCCAAAAGCTTCACTGATAGGATTATATCTATCAATATTTACTATAATCTACCCAAAAAAAAAAAATATTTACTATAATCTAAATGGAAATTGAAAAATTAAAATTGCATGTTTATTCATGTGTTTAAAGATAGTCATCGTAAACTCATTACATGTTACCATAAATGACACATTTTATGAAAAATGACTTTATATTGAAAACCAAAAATATTTGAGTAAAGTGTTATTTTAGATTTTACAGATCTCTGAAATGTCTAGATAATAGAAAGAAGGCAATTGGATTCTCATATGTGCTTATGCATTTACTCTGTTACTACATCAGTTGTTACATAGCCTCTGGAAAATTCCACAGTACACTTAAGATGAATATGAAAAAGGCAAATAATATCTTAATATTATTATTAAAATTATTTTGAACTGTTGGATCCCTTGAAAAGGTTTTAGGGACTTTCGAGATTCACTGAACTCCACTGTAAATACCACTGTCCTTGAGAATTCATTTGTTTTTGTTTTTGTTTTTTCAAGATTTTATTTATTTATTTAATAGACAGAGATCACAAGTAGGCAGAGAGGCAGGCAGAGAGAGAGGAAGGGAAGCAGGCTCCCCACCCAGCAGAGAGCCTGATGTGGGGCTTGATCCCAGTACCCTGGGATCATGACCTGAGCCGAAGGCAGAGGCTTTAACCCACTGAGCCACCCAGGTGCCCCAGAGAATTCATTTGTTATCTACCAAGTATTTATTATGCAGTGCTGTATACTGTGGAGTATACAGGAAAAATAAGATATACAAAACGCTTCGAAATACTTACATCCTTGGTAAGGAGATTTAAAATATACATATTCAAAAGCAAATAACATTTAAAGACCATTCCCTTTCTTCTCTCCTATCTTGTATAATGCTAACAAGTTTATATATGTTATATCCTTAAGTGAGGTTATATGCCATAACATTAGGAACAAACCCATATGGTCCAAAGAAGAAAAAGATCATTGTAGCCTGAGAAGACCTTAAGAATGTAGAAGAAAGTTAAGTTGAGCCCAGAATAATCAATAAGACGTAAGTAGGAATTAAATATCGGGAAGGGTAATTAAAACACACCACGGTATAGCGTGGCATATTCAGAGTACTTTCAAGAGAATCGGATGGTTAGAGAGGAAAATACAGATAGAGGCAAAGTGAAAGGTAAGATTAGACTAAGACTTAACTTTGGAAAGACTTCAATTTTACAGTGAGGATATGGGGGTTTCCTTATGTAAGTAGTAGGAATCACAAATGTTTTTGAGCATTAGGGTAACATGAAAAATGTATGGTCTAGATAGGAAGGAAGGAATTGGAAAGTGGAAGAACAAGTTGGGCGGGGAGGAAATAATGTAGACGTTGCATAGCCAACGAAGAGCATTTTAAGGAAGTTTAGATTTCAAGGAATATTCCACTATCAACTCACTCCATTTTCCCAGGATCACCGACCAAGACCTCTCACCATACAAAGCTGAGAAAGATTTAAGAGCATATATCGCAAACAGCCACAGAAATTCTAAACATCGATGGTTTGCAAAATTCACATACTGCCTCATAACTCAGTACTCAGGGTTTCATGATTGTCCAAAAACTCCATGACAAGTTGTGACTTTAGTTCTGGTCATGAAACATCTCCCTCTGAGAGGGGCCAGCCAGTCTTCTGGGGGCTTGTGATGTGATCAACTATAGTTGGCACCATCTGCCAGTTTCAAGGGCAGACTCTCATGAAGGAAAATCTATCTGACCATTAATGTTTCCAGGCCAGCTTATATGTTTTGAACTCAAGGAACCAGTGAGGAATGGGAAATTAATATTAGCTGTCACCACTTGGTTCTATGTTCTGTGATCTTTTCAATCATGAAATTATTATTATTATTATTATCACTAATTAGCTTGTAATTGAATACTATGGGTCAGCTATTTTTCTAAACAAAGGGAACCAGAATCATCTTTTTCTCTTTTAGGATGCTTTTCTAGGCATGTTCACTAGTGAGTTATGTTATATTCTATTAGATGTTACCGAATGCTTGCTACTCTGAAGTAAAAGAGAATCTGGGAAAGACAATCTTCTAGTCTGTCACACTTTCTAGTAGAGGAAATCAGGGAAAAGGTGGATGGGAATGAAGGACTTTGATGCCTGCAATCACAGAGTCTGTCATAGTACCTAAGGCAAGACAGTATTATAACTTACATGGGTCGTGAATGAAGAATAAATTAGGCAAAAATAAATTAAGTAGCTCCTAGGCAGTGATTGTTAATGGTTGCTAAACAATTTTAGAGACTCAATTGCAGTATTTGCAAATTCAATTATATAGACTTGAATTTACTTTAAAATAATTCAACGGCATAAAAAGACTGAGTAGAGATATCAGAGAAACAAGATCAGCCATATATTAATAGTTATTAAAGTTGTTTGATAGGTATATAGTGATGCTTTATACTTTCCCTCCTGCTCTAAATGTTTGATAATTTTAAACATCATTCAATAAATACAAAACTCCATCTAGCATAGAGTAAGCACCTAATAAAATTTTAATAAAATGACGCCAGAAACTATTGTATGAGTAGCATTTACATGGATCTGTTCACTGTGCATGCGTATGTATAATTATATTAATTTTTTAAAGTTTACATTTCTCTCCTAATAATGGATGAATAGCTTGCCTCAGACTAATGCCCTGTCATAATTAATATAAAGTCTGAGCAAAGTATGTATTTAATTATATATATAAACAATATATATAAAGCATATATTTATACACACACACAAACACACACACATACAAAATACTGTAGGGGATACAATCCTTGAAAGAAAGGAAGCAAATTAAATGAGCACCACATTTAACCATTCCTCCCCTGAGGGCCCTTCCCTGTTTGCAATGGAGTCCAGCATAATAAAGCTCTGACAGAAAGCAACTTCCCTAATAGGCTGAGGAGAGATAGATTTGGCTGTCAGGAAAGTTCTCAGAAGGAGGTAGCCACAGAAGGGAAGTACAAAATCTGCATAAAAATTCTTTCAAATTATTGGCTGACTATGGAGCTGCTTATATATAAGATACAAGTCAGAGCCCAGAAGACCAAAAAAAAAAAAAAAAGAATGAAACCCAAAAGACAAGCAAACTATTTCATTAGCCATGTAATTCTAGGGATGCACAGCTTGGTTTTTAAGTTTTATCTAGTGTCATAAAGACCTCAGGCTTTCCTCTCAGAAGGGCCATACCTTAGGAATAAGAACAGGACTAAGGGCTATGCCCTTGAACTAAAGATGAAAATAACAGAACACACTCACATGACCTAAAACCAGTTATCCTCGTTAAGATGGTTAGTCAACAATTTAACTGCAGAACAAAACTCAACACCCTTAGAGAAAGATAACAAAACTCAGAGTTCTGCAACATAACAATCATATATCCAATAGATAGTCAAATAACCCTAGACATAGAAATAATCAGGAAAAATCACCCATCATCAAGAGAAAAAGAACATCAATAGAAGCCATGCTATAAATGGCCCAGCTGTTTGAATTAGCAGGCAAGAACTTTAAAACATCTGTTACAAACATGTTCAAGACTTTGTAGGAAAAGATGACAGAATGGGAAATCTTGGCAGAAAACTGGAAAGCATAAAAAAAATTTATTTTGAAAAGGGATTATTTAACTTAGCAGTCAATCAACTAGTAAATACAGAGCACAATGCCTGTGAAGGGCTGTGTTTGGTGGCACATGCATAAATAGGGCTGCAGAGAAGAAGTCACACCGCTGATCTTCAGCCAGAGTAGCTTCTATTTCCTCCTCTCTTTTTGCCTGGTAGGCCCGGTCTTTAATAGGACTCTGCTCTGGGACAGATTCAGGTCCGTAATAGCCTATGGGTTCCAAACCAGGCAGGTGACTTTCACGTTTTCATAAGTGATTGAAATTAAATATTAACCATAGCAATTTCAAGTTATAACAATAGATCTTTATATCCTTATGCTATTTTATATTTAGCAAAGGCTATCATGCACATCTAGCCCGTGTTTCTCAAGAGTCACGTGTAGTATGAGTAGCCTGGTCTCTTCATAAAATAACTGCGTCCCTCAGAAAAGTTTTCAAAAAGATGGTCATGCTGTAACCTAAAAGGATCGCTAGACAATTAATTGGTAAAAAGCCCAAGCTTCATTAGAAAGAATGGCATTAGCTCTGAGCTTGGGGACCCTGAGCATATGGGGGTACCAGGTGATTTATTTACTTTGCAATTATCCAAGAGTGCATGGCTAAAAGGTAATTGAAAATTCCCCAAGCACTAGATGTTGATTTACTTCACAGTTTCAATTGTAGAACCTGGCCTATACCCAGCTCTTATCTCAGAAATCGCTGAAAGAATAAATCATTATAAACTGACCTACAAATCCCCACAATCTTGAGTCTGAATTCTACCACCTTCTAGAATTTCTAAGACTGTCTTTAAAACCAGTAACAGTCACTAAATGCTTTTTATCAATCCTATAAAGTCTATAAAGTCCAATGTTTCATTTGCAAAAGAACAATACACAGTTCACAAGATAATACCCCAGCTGATGCCTTGTCTTGCTGTTATGAGATGGGAGGGCATTCTGAGTTAGATTTCTGACAATAGTGACAGCAGGTAAGGAGGTATGAAAGGCACAAAGTCACACTGGAGGAATTGGTAGTTTTGTTCGAAGCCACAGGCAACCAACATTAAATGCCCTCTTCCAAATGGCACTTGAATTCCTCCCTGAAAGATCCAGTTAGGCCTCTTTATGACAACCCAGCCCATTGAAAAGCTGAGTTTATTTGGTTTTACATTAAAATTCTCAAAACGATTCCTCTTGGTGCAAAAATGTATATTTTAACTTCCCATAAGCCATATGAAAAAAAAAATAGGACTTTTTTCCTATGATCTCCTTATCATGGGATAGAGTCCTATTTCTGGGATGTTTATAAAAATGTAATAATATATGAACATCCTGAGGCTATCTGTATATAATTAAAAAAAATTTTTTTTTTGTCGCTTGAAAGGAATTAGTAAAAGTGATTAACCATTTCCTCATAGGCCTTTTTTCAACTTAAAAATCCAGTTTCAATATTCAAGGTCACAGAGTGAATCTTAGGCCCATAAGGTAAATATTGATGAAATCTGAGGAAAACTTAATAAAATTTTATATACCCTTATAGTAGATTTACTGTCTTAAAATGAAGTGCATGAAGCCATCAAGATTTTGCCATCTTTTTCTTAAATTCATTTACTAAAAATTTCATAATACAAAGTTCTGCTTATTGCCAGCTCTGATATACAGAAATATACAATTATTATGTGTACACAATACCAAATAAATTACTAATTTAATTTCTAAAGGAAAATCAGAGGATAATAATCATTGAATTACTTGCCCTATATGTAGGGTAAGATTCCATTCCTCTTCCCTAATTAGTGTGAACCTTACTGGAAAGCTCTAAATTGAGTTATTTTTTAAAACGAAGGAGAGGCCAGAAAACCATTTCCCCTGAGCTTCTAGGGAGGTCATTTCCCCTTCTCAATGGAACTGTGGTGGTCATAAATTCAACATGCACTTAGGTCTTGGAGTTGCAAGCAATCTCTCAAGTTACTCAAGGAAGAAGAGACATTCTTTCTTAGTCAAAACTACTGTCATTAGAAATCCTTTATGTCTACTGCCTCAGCGGCCATTTTCGGCCAACACTTCTGCCTGTCCTGCAGATTTGCAGGCAAGTGGCAATATTTTTAAATCCACCAACAGAAAATGTATCAGGTAATTTCAGAATAGCAACAATTAACTGAATCAGTTTCCAAAATGAATTACAAAAAAAGCACTATGTTCTGAGACAGAGGAATGATTTATAATATATAAAAGAGTAAAATCGCTTCTATTGTATTCTTTGTTCCCAGTTTCAATGCAGAAGTCTAGCATTGTGGAGTTTCCCCCTCACACTCCAGTATTAAAAAATGTATGCCATGACAGTTGATCTTTTCATAGTGGCAAAGGCTCAAATGAATCACAACTGAGAAAAATAATGTGCAATAAAACCACATTAGAGAGTGACAAAAAAGAGCACTGCCTGAGAAATATCCTGTCCTTTTTTGTGGCATTGGTAACTGGCTAGATATAGTTTATTTGTTCGCTGTGTAATGGGACCAGATGCCACTCAGAATGTTATCTTTCATGCCACTTGCCATACCCGGACTGAAAGGAAATGAGGATTACCTGTCCCAGGCTAGACAAAGAATGAGATGGTAAGAGGTAAGAGGATCTACGTAAAGTCATGACCACAGAATTATTGGTCATGTGTCTTTGGGTCTATGTTGCTTTCAGAGAGAAAGATACAGGTGGAGGCGGGTAGTAGAGAGAGATGGAAGATCTAGAAATGGCTGATTTCAGCTGTATTAAGTCATGCTTAGAGGGTTAAGTCCAGGAAGTGAGAGGCCACAGGTCAAGCAAACAACAGAAAGAAAGTGCCCTGACTGAGAGGTTCCTTGGCCCTGGAAATTCGAGAAATATTTAGAAGCTTGCAACATTTCC
Organism: Meles meles; assembly: GCF_922984935.1. NCBI lineage: Eukaryota > Metazoa > Chordata > Mammalia > Carnivora > Mustelidae > Meles > Meles meles. Next base: position 61,589,620 of record NC_060068.1, on the reverse strand, counting down.
TCACATCTTCCAAAAAACTGGAATTTAAAAGAAAGGGCAATAATTGGTAACAAAATAACAATAACCATACCTCACATATGGGTTGCTCTATACACATTTAATTTCATATTAATCCTTACTACGATTATATAGGGTATTAGTTCTCCACTGTGGAGATGAGGAAATGAGCTCAGCGAGGACTAATGGCTTGTGGTACACAGCTGGTAAACAAAAGGCTCAAAAGAAGAACTTCTGTTTCTAAGTTCATACTCAGTGCACCATAGCAAAGCCGCCTCTACAAGCAGGAGAAAACAAACAAATAAAGACTCAATACATTATTTCTTCTTTTCGTTCAAATTCTGTACAACTCGATTACTATGTATCGAGTACTTACTCTATTTTAGACAGTATGTTATGCGCTGTGAATATATTAAACAACACAGCGTCTTCTCTCTTTCAAAGACTTTCAAAATAATTCTGAGAAGAAGATATCGATAAAGCGATATAAGTTTGGATGTAGATAAAAATGCCAAAATATATGTGTGAAATATATACATACACTTTAAATGCAGAGATTTATTTTTATAAGCTTTACAAACTTCTGGAAAACTGCCAATTCTCGGTTGCTTGTAAGGAAACTTAAAATACATTTCCTAAACTTACATGGCAATAATAATAATAATAATAATAATAACAATAACAACAAAATAGCCAATGCTTCTTACTGCTAATCATTAACTTATTTCATTCTCATAGTAATTCTGTAAGGCAGATAGCATTAGACCCTTTTTGTACTTGTTGAGGTAAAATAACTTGGCCAAGGTCATACAGCTAATAAATTGCAGAATCAAGATGCAAGCCCAGACAGAAAGATGGTCCAACAGATGAATGTGCCTTATAATATATAAAGTTTTAAGTCCCAAAATATACCCAGGAAACTCCAAAATTCTATTAGTTTCCCTTCTCTTACTAAATCAGCAATGAAGGTAGATAGCTACAACCCTTATATTTTAAAAAAAAAAGTTTGAATGTCTGCCAGGCCCCAAATTACATCTGAAAAAAATCAGTCACACTTACTTCCTTTTCTTTAAATGATCATGCTTTGTAACTTTGGAGTCAATATCCTGACATATGATTTCAACTAAATGGACCACAACTGGTGTCTGTGTCAATGGTAGCTGTCTGTGGGTGAGCCAATGGCAAGAAAATCCTGAGTAGTAAGCTTTCCCAGTCCTGGATAAATTAGAAGCATTACAAGAAATTGGTCAGTAGAACACTAGAGCATGGACCAACTTACCCAAGAAGTCATAGCTACTCTTGCTGGGGACAATCTTTGGAAGACTTCCCTTTGCTTTTTTACTTCCCCATATGTTCTTAAAATACATCCTATAGCTTTGGAGGCAAAAATGTATTTCAGTCTAAAAAAATTAGACTGAATCAGTCAAATTAGCACAACCTGAAGAAAATTATTCCAATAAAATATACAAAATTTTTCTTGAGAAAACACCATGTCTTTTAGGCTAAAGTTCTTCTTTTTTTTTTTTTTAATTGACAGAACTGTTCAAAATGTATTATACATATACAGTGTTATATTCTTCACAGGAACACTCACCATTCTTTCATTTTTTTAGAAGAAATTAAGATATTATCCAAAATAATAGAAAATAAATTCTCCCTCTTAAAGAGAATACTAATCCAATATCCCACCCCTGTTTATAAATTCAGGAGAAAATGAACTAGAGAACAAGATCGAGTCACTGATGGGTCCAAATTCTAGCTACCATTTCTTCTGTCACTGCAATATGATTTTGCTTTTTTAATATTGGTCCCACCTACCCAACATGCATGACCTTGCTTACTGAGGCAAGTATGCCCTCGAACATCAAGATACCTAGAGAGGACATGATGATGTCTCTGGGAATATCTGGGTTATACCCCTTTGGTTTACATACACAATCCAACAATTGTTCAGGAAAAACATCGATTAAACCAGGAGGTTGAGTCAATAGAAATTTTCTAGTTTATTTGACTTTACCTAGCTGAAATTAAAAGAGACCACTCAAATGATTTTTTACAAAATAAAGAACAATTCCAGAGAAATTATAGTTTCCATCTAAAGAGAAAAGCGTCTTGTTCTTCTTGCTAACCAGATACTACCTAACCAAAAATTCTGCAATCCAAGAATGTCCATGTAACAAAGGATTATTGTCACTATTATGGTACTTAAGAAATATTAAACTTGACTCATTGAACTCACAATTACATGTATCTCAATAGCAAAAAGATATATAACATACCATGGAATTTACTTCTAATTCTGGCCAAGATGTGATAACAGGGATTTGATTTACCCTACCACCTGTAACAAACAGAAAACTGGACAAATTATATAAAACAATATTTTTCAAGACTCTGGACATCAAGCAAAGGAAGACTCTGATCTCTGATATATGGAAAACAAATAAGGCATTCTCTATAATTGCCCAGATTCCTGCTTTGGGAGACTTTCCAGACCTTAGACCAAAGAAAGGTAACTAAGGTAGAGTCTAGATGATTCCCTGATCTGAGAAGGTGAGGTAAGAATCTGGGGAGACTGATGAGGATGGGGTTTGCAGAACTGAGTAGCAAAGAGGACAAAGAAGCACAGAGGGAGCCCCAAAGATCTGTATTTTCCTCTGTTTTATTATGGATAGTTTCTATTACAGCATCTTCAAACTCACTGATTTTTTTTTTTCTTTTGCAATGTCTGATCTGCTATTCCTATATTTTCTATAACAGGCATTGTAGTTCTCATTTCTAGAAGCTTCACTTTAGTCCTTTTTATTTATTCCATGCCTCTACTTAAATTTTTGAACATATTGAATGCAATTATAATACACATTTTAATATTTGTATCTGCTAATTCTAACATCTGTGTCAGTTCTAGGATGATTTTAATTGATTGGTTTTTCTCCTTATTGTGGGTCATATTTTTCTGCTTCTTTGTATCCCTGGTTATATTTCATTAGATACCAGACATTGAATTTTACCTTATTGAACTGGGTCTTTTGTATTTCTACAAATATTCTTGTATTTTATCTTAGGGCACAGTTAAGTAACTTGGAAATAGTTTGATCTTTATGCATCTCATTTTTAAGATTTGGTAGGTGAGATCAGAGCAGTGTTCAGTCTAGGGCAAATTATTTACCATTAGGTAAGGCAAAACCCTTTAAACAAGACGATTTTGAGTACTATAGTCCCCGTCCCATGAATTATAAGGTTTTTCATTTTGACTTATAGGTAAAAGTATTATTTTAAGCCTTGCATGGGTAACAGGTACTATCCCTCTGGTGCTTTCCGGTGTTCCTTTCTGTAGTCTTGCACGGTTTCTTCATGTGCCATGCTGATCTATAAATATCCATACTCTTTAGAAAATATAACAGATTGCAGAGTCTCCACAGTGCAATATTCACAATGTCCAAATACAATCCAAAATCAGTCAACATAAAGAAAATGAGAAAAAAATGTGACGAAGTATTAAAGAAAGGCAGTTAATAGGACCCAACCTTGCAATAACCCAATTGTTGTAATTATTATACAAAGACTTAAAAGCAATATTCTAATTACATTTAAGGGAGATAATGAAAAATATTCACAAATTAAATAATGGATGGAAAATAGCACAGAAATGGGAAACATAAAAAAACAAAAGGAAATTTTTGCACAAAAAAGTGTAATGGATGCAATAAAGAAAATTCACTGAAAGGGCTTTATAACAGAAGATGACAATCTGTGGACATAATATCAAAAAATCCATTCTAATAAGTAGAGAGGGGAAAAATAATAAAAATATAAGAGCCTCAGGATTTTGTGGGAGCAATATCATAAAGGTAGTTAGAATCTCGGAAGGAGATAAATTAAAAGAAAATCACGGGAAAAAAAGTCTAATGTTTTCCCAAATTAGGTAAAGATATAAATTTATAAATTTAAAAAGTTAAACATTATAAATAATGTGTTCCCAAATTAGGTAAAGATATAAATTTATAAATTTAAGAAGGCAGCAAAACTATGAAGAAAACCATGCCTAGATCCATTAAAGTGAAATTGTTGAAAGCTAAAGATGAATTAAAATTTTGAAAGCAGCAGAGAATAAGAACTAAGATTACATACAGTGCCGGATCAAAGACTTGAATGACCACAAGCTTTTCATCAGAAAGTATGGAGATGGAAAGACAGGGAACAACATCTTTAATGTACTTAAAAACCAAAACTGACAACCAGAATTCTACATCAAGTGAGACTATTCTTCAAGAAGACTAAGAAAGTGTCTTTACCAGACTTGGCGGTAGCAGAAATGTTAAAGGAAGTTAAAGAAAATTATACTAGATGGACATTAGACATTAAACAGCAAGTGAAGATCACTGGAAATGTGTATTGTCGATAAACTGTATCTCAATAAAGTAAAAAAAATAAAAATAAAGGAAATTAGCTAAAATAGTATTATGGTATAAGTTAGAAAAACAGCAAAAATGGGAGGAATGAGGTAGAAGTATGCCAGTTGTTTTATTTCAAAATAACCCAATGAGGTTGAACCTAAAAACAGATTTTAAGCTTTCTTTGATTCATTGTTACTCATTGCAAAATTATCTTTCCATGGCAAGAAGAAATATGTGGTTTGAAATTATTGTTATAATCTGACTGGGCCAGAGGAAAAATGCATTTTTATGTCAGAGAGGTTTTCAAACACTGGTAGAACTTAGCTACTGGAAAAGAATTAGAGAAAAGCTGTGGCATTCCACAGACCCTGCATAAATTCTTTTTCTTCCAGATTGCTTAAGAAGTAGAAGTAAGGGTTAATTGTAGAACTAAGAGATTAAAAATGTTGCAAATTCATTGGAAGAGTTAAAGAAAAAAAAGTCTTCAAACTGTTGACAATAAGAGGCACCTTGGTGGCTCAGTTGGTTAGGCATCCAACTCTTGATTCAGCTCAGGTCATAATCGCAGGGTCATGACATCAAGCCCCCAGTCAAGTCAGGCTACCGCCTCCTCAGTAGGGAGTCTGACTCTCTCCTTCTCCCTCTGCCCCTTCTCTCTCTCTCTCTTTCTCTCTCTCTCTTTCTCAAAATTAAATGAGTAAATCTTTAAAAAAAAAAAAAAAAAAGGAAAGACAGAAACTGTTGACAATCAAAACTTTAGAAATTAGATTTTTCAAACAAAATAAGCCAAGAAGATTGATGATATCATGAAAGAAAAAAAGAAAAATCAAGAATTAGGAATAAAAGATGAAACAAACGACTAAAGACAGAAATCACCAAAGCACTATAAAATCAGTGGCAGGCAAAGAGGCCTCTGTCACAGAAGAGCTGAGAAGTGTGCCCCAATCTGCAGTCTGTGCAGTGCCCTGGGGGTAGCAGCAGCCTGCTAGGAACCATCTCTCCAGTTGCCACACTCCTGTGGAACCCAGGTTCGCAAGCCTCTGGTGCTACCAGAGGTTGATTAAGGGGCAACCTCTGAGCAGCAGCTGCAAAAACTGGGGCACCAGATATGAAAACTGGGGCACCAACCATGTATAAATCTCTGTCCATTTGACTCTGACACACTGGGGTGCAGCAAAAGGAAAGTAGGAAGACAGCACTTACATCGGAAGTCTCTGGAGAGGATTCCAGTCAGCCCCTCAATGAGTATTTAATTAGAAGCCTGCCCCTCAGGCCACAGATGATGATTAACCTTCTTCACAGTAAGACAGAGTTCTTAGGTCTGTTGCCTTTTGCTCTGTCCTGGGGTGGTAGCTGTTTAAGAACTCTTTCTCCAGTGATAACAGTCCTATGTGACCCATTAGCATAAGCCCCATTGGCTGCCAGAATCAGGTGATGTGGAGATATCCCCTGGTAGCAACTGTAAAAATTGGGGTGCCAGACAGGGGTATGAGCTCCTTTCTGAGTAGCACCAATTATTATAATTCCATGGGACCAGGAACACCAGCCCCCCTGGTTTCCAGAGCCAGGAGCTAACAGTGTCCCCTAGGTAGAAACCACAAAGACTAGGGCACCAGACACATGTAAAACTTCCCTTCCAGGAGATACTGATGCTCTGGAACATGAGAAAGGGAAGGCATCAAGATGGCATCCAACTGTCTCTCTCCTCAGAAAGTGTTCTAGTAGTCTCCTAGATAGGTATACTAAATTAGATGCCTGGTCTAAGGCTTGTGCTTTAATATAAGCAAGTGAGCCTTCTTCGCTTTAAGCTTGGAAATAATCAGCTACCTCTGAACTGGGCCCTGGAGTGGGCAGGTCTGACCGTGCAGCCCCTTTAAGAGCTGTCTCCCAGTTTGCTACAATCTTGTGGGTCTCGGGACATGAGATCTATTCATTTTCAAAGTTAGATGTTTGGGGGGCTTGTCTCTCTGATGGAGGTCCTAAAAGTTGAGGTGTTCAGTGTAGGATTCAAACCCTCTTCTTAGGAAAAAGCTCTCAGTTTTGAGATTTTTTGAAGTTATGGGTTGCCAGGCTGGGGGTGTTGTTTAAGGCAAGACTTTGTCCCAGCCACTCCTACCCATTTTGATGTGGTTTTCTTCTTGTTTCTCTGGTGTGTAGTTGTCACTCAGGGTACCTTTAGTTTTTTGTGTGTTTGGTTTTTTTTTTTTAACATTTTATTCATTTATTTGACAGGGACTGAGAGAGAAGGAGAGCAGAAGTAGGGGGAGCAGCAGGCAGAGGGAGAAGCAGGCTCCCTGCTGAGTAGGGAACCCAGTGTGGGGCCCGATCCCAGGACCCCAGGACCATGACCTGAGCCCAGGGACAACGCCCAACTGACGAAGCCACCTATGCACACCTCGCCTACCCTTTTTTTTTTTTTTTTTTTTTTTTTTTTCCAGAAGAAATTCTTTTATCTGTACCTAAACACTTTGTGTATAAGAGGAGGAAGTTCAGGGTCTTCCCATGTCACTACATTGAACTGGCACCTCTGCCTTGCTCCAGCTTGCCAGTATCTCCCAGAAAAGAGCTTATGTGCTCATCTGGAGCCCCAGTTTTTGTGACGGCAACCCAGGGAACACCACCAGATCACCTGGGCAGTGAGGCTTACACTAGCAATCCCAGAGTAATAGATATTTTTGCATACTTTTAAAAGCTACTGCTGAAGGGTATGGCTTTCAAATGACTTGACTAGGTGCTGAGATCGTACTCTTAGGGACATTGGCAGGTCTTGGCCCATCCTCAACTACTGGGAGCTATTAAAAATATAATAGGATTGGGGCGCCTGGGTGGCTGAGTGGGTCAAAACCTCTGCCTTTGGCTCAGGCCATGATCTCAGGGTCCTGGGATCGAGCCCCGCATCGGGCTCTCTGCTCAGCGGGGAGCCTGCTTCCTCCTCTCTCTCTCTCTTTCTGCCTCTCTGCCTACTTGTGATCTCTGTCTGTCAAATAAATAAATAAAATCTTTAAAAATATATATATATATATAAAATAGGATATAATAAGCTATTTGGACAGCACAAAGGTTTGAGAGAAAACAAAGAGTGAGGGCAGGGTTGAATGTCAAAGTTTATGAGGCGGTTGTTTCATCGACTGTAGAGAAACTAACTCAGAATGAAGAAAAATGAAGAAACAGAGGGATATGTTCCAGGTGAAAGAATAAGATAAAACTTCAGAAATAAGCTTTAATAAAATGGAGAGAAGTGATTTACCTGATAAAGTGTTCAATGTAATGGTCATAAAAATGCTCACCATACTGGGGAGAAGAATGCGTAAACACAGTGACAACTTCAATAAAGAGATGAAAAGTATATAAGAAAGTACATAATAAAAGTCACAGAGGGTAAGGGGCGCCTGGATGGCTCAGTGGGTTAAGCGTCCGCCTTCAGCTCAGGTCATGATCCAGGGTCCTGGGATTGAGCCTGCATCAGGCTCTCCGCTCAGCGGGGAATACAATAATTAAGCTGAAAAATACACTAATGGCGGTTCAACAGCAGACTAGATGAAGCAGAAGAAATGAGTCAACTAAAAGACAAAGTGCTAGAACTCATTCAACCAAAGTAGCAAAAGGAGAAAAGATTGAAATAAACCTTAAGAGGCTTATGGGACAACATCAAAGGGACTAACATTTGCGTAACATTACAAGGAAGAAGAATGAGGGGGGCAGAAATCTTCTGTGAACAAACAATGGCTGAAAAGTGCCCTCGCCTGGGAAATGAAACAGACATCCAGATCCTAGAGACCCAGAGATTTGCAAATAAATTGAGCCCAAAGAGACCCACATCAAGTTGCATTGTTAACCAAAACGTCAAAAGTTAAAGACAAAGAATATTAAAAGCAGCAATAAAAAAAAAATCAAACTTGTTATGTATCATGGAACCCCCATAAGACCACCAGCAGATTTTTTTAGTAGAAATTTTGCAGCCTGAAAGGGAGTAGCAAGATACATTCAAAGTGCTGAAAGAAAAAACACTTCCAATCAAAAATACTTTACTCGGCAAAATTATTCGGAACTGAAGCCAAGATAAACAGTTTTCCAGGAAAGCAAAAGAAGAAAGGAGTTATCTGGTAAATAAAATCGGGAGCATCAGATTAAAAACTGGGCAGAAATAGATAATGTTCCAAAAAAAGACACACAGATGGCCAAAACTCGTAAATGAAAAGATGTACAACACCATTAATCATCAGGAAAATACAAATCAAAATCATAATAAGATATCATGTCATACCTATTAAGACGGCTATTCTCAAAAAGACAAGAAATAGGGGTGCCTGGGTGGCTCAGTCAGTTAAACGTCTGACTTGATTTTTGGCTCAGGTCGTGATCTCAGGGTGGTGAAATCCAGCCCTATGTCAGGCTCTGTGCTGAGCATGGAGACTGATGAAGATTCTCTTTCTCTCCCTCCTCTGTGCACCCCTGCATTTGCACTCTCTCTCTTCAGAAAAAAGAAAATGCCTCTGTAGGGAAAAAAATAAATAAAAATAAAAAAGAAGGTAGAAGACAAGAAATAATGAGTGTTGGTGAGAATGTGGAGAAAAAAAGAACACTTGTATGCTGTAGAAATGTAAGCTGGTACAGCCACTATGGAAAACAGCCTGGAGGCTCCTCAAAAAAAATGAGAATAGAGCTACCATATGATCCAGGATTTCCACTGGTGGGTTTTTACCCAAAGAAAATGAAAACACTTGCTTGACTACATATATGTACCCCTATGTTCATTGCGGCATTATTTACAATAGCCACGACGTAGCTAACCTAAGTATCAATCACTATATGAATGGATAAAGAAACGATGGTGCATATGTGTACAATGCAATATTATTCAACCATTAAAAAAAAAAGGAATGAAATCTGACCATTTGCAAAAGTAGGGATCACCCCGGATAGTATCAGATTAAGTGAAATGAATCAGAGAAAGGTAAATACCATATGATCTCTCTTATATGTGGAATCAAAAAAGAGCTCAAAGCACAGATTGGTGATTGCCAGAGGCTGGGGTCAAAGGTTAAAAAGAAAAGGTAAAAAGAGAGAAAGAAAATGGAATGAATGAAGAACACAAGTCACAAAGCGCGCTGAAGCCAGTAAAGCGAGACCCAGTTTTTCTTTGCTAACCAAATCACTATTTAGTTAAAAAGCAAAAGCTAAGTAGCTTGACATTTCAGAGATTCTGCTTGAAATAACATTAGGTGTTATTTCCAAATGGATTGTACAGCATTCCCAGATAGGAACGATTTATGTCCCTTATGCTTTAAATAAACTAATTCTGATATCCATTTGAGTCTGTGTATTAGTGTGGTACAAATATTTCTAGCCCCTTTGTTCATTTGTAACTCTCACAACTCTCGAATAAAAATATGTTCATCTGAAGCAGGCTTTCACAGTTATGGATACATACTGCTCTGTAAATGAATTGTTCATATGTGTGCCTCCCATGTTATGAGCCCATAAAGAGAGAAGCAGTTCCTTATTTACCTTTGAGTTGTCAGCCCTAGCACAGTGCCTAGTTTTCAAGAGATGTTCAGTAAGTTGTTAAATAAAGTGCGTTCTGTGTCTATTTATGCAGAACTGGCTACATAATTTGAGAGTCCAGCGCATAATCTGGGGATCCTTATTAAAGAAAATCCTTAAGGATTTTGAGATGGTGACTACAAAACACGTGCAAGCATATAGGTCACTTACCCACTAAGCCTGCCCTAAACTCATGTCGTCAATTACCCATGGGCTTTTACTTCTGTTCCTGAGTAGGAAGTAATTTAGAGAAGATGTTATATCAGAATGGCTTAAAAAAAAATAACAGCAAGGATACAAAAGGAAAAAAAGATGACAGACAGTAGTTTGGGGGCTGTTACCACATAATAAAGTCCAAAGAGAGGTTAGAAGTGCAGGTAAGGTTAGAAGTGCAAAACAGTGAAAATTGTATCGTGAGGTGGCAGGAATAAATGTTCAGCATTTTTTAGCAAGGTTTGTAGCTTTTTTTCTTCCTAAACTACCTATTTAAGAAAAACTTCACAGTTCACCAAAATATTTGACTAGTTTAAACATTTTCAAATAATTTAAAATAAGTCCCCCATATTCATACCCAGTATCATAATGCCAAATATTTGGAGTATAATAAAATTGCACTGATCCTAAACACATTAATGATTTCTGGCATGATTCAAAAGGCCCTTCCGGCTCTTTCAGGGTCATTGTTAAAAGATAGCATTTTTCCTTGACTCTCAGGTGCAGAGGATCGAGTTAACAGGGTCCATAGCTCATGATGTGTTAACATTGGTCATAAAAAGGCCTCTCTTTGTTTTATTCATTTAGTTCCTTTTATGCTCTTACCTGCCTTACATTTACTAGTTCCTCTCCAGGCAATCATTCCATTCTGTTCAATGTATTTCTTTTTGATTGTATGTCTTATTATGAAAATGTGATTTTGTTTGTTTGGGATGAATGGATTCAAATAATGAGTTCAAATAGAGGATTCATTTAGGTACATAATTTTGTGTGTTACTCATATTTTTATCACTTTTCTAAGCACTATGTTTTTAAGAGTCATCCATATTTGCCACATGAACAGAATTCATTGTTTCTAACCATTACATAGTAACCCATGGTATATACCCACCACTTTCTATTGTCTGTCCTTCCAGTGATGGACCCCCAGATTGGTTCAACTCCTCCACCACAAACAATGCAGTAATGAATATCCTTGTATATGCCACTTAAAGGATTGGTGTGAGACCTTCCTGGGAATGTATATTGAGGAAAGGCATAGTTTAGACATAAGGTATAAGAAAAATTATTTTGAGTAGATCAGTTTATATCACTCTTTGGAATGGCTCCCTCACTAACAATAAATATGGACTATTCTACCACTACAACCTAGTCAGTACTTGGTACTACCTAATTTTCTAATTATTGCCAGAGGTAGATGTATAAAATGGTAAATGATAAATGATAAAATGATAGCTCATTATCCTTTTGATTTGTGTTTTTAGCATTACCCATGATGAATTTGAGCATCTCTTTGTAAATTTCTTTTCAGATATTATGCACGTTTTTATTGGGGTTTCTGTCCTCTTTTTGTTAATATGCAAAAATTCCTTTTACATTTTAGATATTAATCCCTGGTCAGTTAGAAATACTATAAACCTTTTGGGGGTGCCTGGGTGTCTCAGTGGGTTAAAGCCTCTGCCTTCGGCTCAGGTCATGGTCCCAGGGTCCTGGGATCGAGCCCGACATCGGGCTCTCTGCTAGGCAGAGAGCCTGCTTCCTCCATCTATCTCTGCCTACTTGTGATCTCTGTCTGTCAAATAATTTAAAAAAAAAAAAAAAAAACCTTTCTAGTCCCTAACTCACAAAAATATTCTTCTTCATTGTCTTCCACTCTTTTTTTACATCCATTTTTCACAGGCAAATATTTAACTAGTGTATGTTGTTAGGTCCTCCATCTGTATAGAAATCCAGTTTTCCTTACACTACCCATAAAGGATCTATTGTTTCCCACTGATTTGTGCTGCAACATCAAAACATCATTGTGCTAATTAAATGCTAAAATGTACCAAAAAAATGTTAAAGTCGTCTGTTAGAGTCTAGATAAAACAATGCATTGTTTTGTGATTTGCTTCTAAGAAAGAAGGAATTTAAACTTTGCTAAAGGGAAATATGTATAACAATTTAAGACACTCAAATGCATGGATAGTAGCCACAAGAAAAGCGAGCTATCACTGAGGTGTTCAAGCAGAGTCTGTCTGCCCACTGGAGCCCATGTAATGTTTGGTGCATAACCTGGTTCTCAGTTCTCTAATAAGAGGAGCAGGCAATCTATTGTCTAGGATCCTGCATGAGCCCTAGTTCAATGATTCTGTAAGTCTACGCCATCTAAACTTCCTTCCGACTTAATGAAACTGTGATTTTTTTTTAATGTTGTCATCTCTCCTTTATAAAATATTCTGATAATTTTATCAAAGGCCTTGCCCTGAAACCTTATGAAGTAATTATGCATATATCTTCATATATAAAATACTCATGAGCTTTGACTGCAGGTCCTATGTAAATCAGATGAATTAGACCCTATATCATTATGCACCAGACTTGCCTTTGTTCACCTTTGCAAACACCTTGACTAATTTCTTCAAATAAATAATGTATCTCCTGCAAGGTTTTCCAAAGAATTATAGAGCTGTCCTTGCAGACATAAAAAGTGAAGTCAGGCATGCTGATTCATTGGAGAAACACCTTCCTTCTTTCCTTCTTCCCTCTTTTCCTCCCCGCTTCCTCCCTCCCACCCTTCCTTGTTTCCTTCTTTCCTTCCTTCCTTCCTCCCTCCCTCCCTTCCTTCCTTCTTTCCTCCTTATTGAACTTACTAAGAATTCTTTACACATGTAGGGAAGGGAGAAAAATATTTTCTTCTCCCCATTTTAGGTTCTCCAACTGGAGCCCTATACATTAGACTAGCTATAGGCAGATAACAAGAAACAGAATTTTATCAATATGTGCCTATCACATGTACTCATAAGATCACTGAGTGATAAGTAACCCAAAGGAGTGTTTAGAAATCGGGCTTATACATCATCTTAGGCTAAGCAAAGGAAAAGGAGTCTGGGACTTCTGGGAGAAGGAAGCAAGTTATGAGACGGTAACTAGGAAAAATTTGGTTAATAAACATTGTTTAATTAATTTTTTTTCCATTTTATTTATTTTTTCAGCGTAACAGTATTCATTCTTTTTGCACAACACCCAGTGCTCCATGCAAAACGTGCCCTCCCCATTACCCACCACCTGTTCCCCCAACCTCCCACCCCTGACCCTTCAAAACCCTCAGGTTGTTTTTCAGAGTCCATAGTCTCTTATGGTTCGCCTCCCCTTCCAAATTTTTTTTTTTTTTAATAAACATATAATGTATTTTTATCCCCAGGGGTACAGGTCTGTGAATCGCCAGGTTTACACACTTCACAGCACTCACGATAGCACTTACCCTCCCCAATGTCCATAGCCCCCTCCCCCTCTCCTAATCCCACCTCCCCCCAGCAACCCCCAGTTTGTTTTGTGAGATTAAGAGTCATTTATGGTTTGTCTCCCTCCCAATCCCATCTTGTTTTGTTTAATTAATTTTTTAATGCAGATTTAAGTGCTGCCTACATGTTAAGAGTGCTCTTTTTCTCGGCACTGGAAGAGAGAGACATCTTTACAATTTCCTTTACAAAAGGAAAGCCTGTGCCCAGTATTTAGAGCTTTTTCCTGCATCGGCTCACTCTCAATGGCCTTTACCTCAAAATAATCCTTATGCCAAAGCGGCATATTTTGAGGTGGTATATTCTGCTACCTTCACACATATCAAGTACCCAATAAATGTGTCCACATTCTACTACTATTTAGGTTTTTGTGTTTTTAAAAAATCCTAGACTACATGCAAAAATCTTGTATATAGCGGTGGAGGAGAAAGTCAAGTCTTGATTGCAAATACTATTCCTAGTATTTGTAAAAGAAAGGACATCTCTCTAAAGTTGATGTTACTAACCTCAAGACCATGCCAGAGCCTTGACCTGGTCTGCTTTCCCCAGATAGTTCCCTTTTATAAAATACTGAAAATTCACACCAAATTAAGCATCACAGAGTTTTTGTCTCTGCCAGAGACCTTAGGGACACAGCTCAAGTTAGAAAAGTGCCCATAAAAAAACTGACATTTCCAGTCAAGTCTAAGTAGGAGATTCTGAGGACAGTGAACCCATTACTAATGAATAAGTGAATTTGCACTGTAATTATGTTGAGAAGGTTGTATCATAGCAATATATCACTCTCCTAGCTCTCTTTGAGCCAGGGTAATTACACTGCAATGAAATGACTAGAACAACAGTAAGATGCTGTTTGATTTTCTAATTATTATTGAGGAATGCCTCCTGAGCCCAGCCTCGAAGGCTTCTCTTTGGATTCATCTGCAGCTCATGCTGCTTCTCATGCATTATACATTAAACCCATATGGCTGTTTGAGGTGGAGGGTCTCTAGAGGGAAGTTCCATGCTGCTCTTTTCACTGAGGGAGGGAGAAAGGTAGGAAAAAGAAGAAAGAGGGGAGAAGACTGGGGCTAGTGAGATGGAAGGAAGGAACATCACTGGGCAAAGTTCAGAATTCAGATAAAGGTGAGTCGAATTAATAACCATGAAAAAGAGATAGGAGAACACTTCCAGAAAGTTTTTTTTTGTTATTTTGGGTTTTTGTTGCTAAGTTTGAAGAAGCTCCTAAATAAGGCTTCTCTCTGAATCTGTCAGTTTCTGCTAAGATCCTCCGTCCTATCATTTGCTAAGGAGAAAGAACTGGAGTTATTTGGCAAAATGCATCAGTGCACTTGAGGCTTGATTTTAATGGAGTCATGTGAAAAACTGATACTTAAAGGTATCTGTGCAATATAGTAAATATAACAATATTTTATTTGACCAAATATGTGTAATTTATTTTTAAAAGGAAGTATAGAAATTTTTCCATATGCTCGGAATCCACCCCCAACAGTGTATAGATTATTAATTCCTTGGAAATAAATTACAGAGGGAATTCCTTAAGCTCTTTTCAGCAGAATAATGCATCTAAATTTTAATTTATGCAAACCTTGAAAGTTACACCCATTTATTATTCATATTCATCTTTGTTTCTCTGCCTTGGAACTATAGTCTTCGGATTCCATAGCCCTTAAAGATCACCTAGTAATTTAAAAAAGAATTGACCCAGGCACAATTATAAGTATTTAAAATTATTTATTTTATTTATTTCTCATAAAATACCAATCAGGTATATATTTATATTACACTAATTATTTCCCCTTATAGATGGGAAAACTGAGGCTCAGAAAGGTGATATATTTATATAAGACTTAACTGTATATTATATGTTATCATTTAAATATTAAAGATTATAAAATATAAGTATTACTTTTGTTCTTGTAACTGGATCCATGATTTGATGCAATTTAATTTTAAATTTGATTAGTCATCTTGCTTACAGAAATAAATACAGCCTTGAAGCTTGGTAGGACATTTTCATGGTGCTTCCTTTTTCACAGAAAAACAAAACTAAACAACAATAAAAAAATCATATGAATTAAATTATTAATGACATTTCAGCCAGTGGGCTGTTAAATGTCATCCCACTCACATTTTAATTATCAACACCTCTTTATAAATTGGGTAACATTGTTTCCTGTCTGCAAATGTTAACTTTCCAATTAAATATCTACCATTTAAAAAATATTTTTAAAAGAATCTGATATAGGTTAGTTAAGCACGGGCTTGATGGAAGAGAAGCCTGCAAATAGCTCTGAGCAGATTCTCTGTATTTATTTTGAAATGGAGCAAGGCTCCAAGGAGACATTTCATTTTACTGTTTCCATAAAGATGGTGTTTTTCTCTTTCCAATTCTGGCTTCTTGCCCCTGTGCTCTTATATAGTCAGGAGCCTCAGGGAATTCCAGATCTCTGATTCTCACTCTGCCTTTTGTCAGTGACAAATTAAGTCTCTCCCTCATAACCAGTCTACGGTTCAACCTGTGCTTTGTGCACTATCCATCCCTTATTAACCAGGATGAGACATGCATCTGCTGCCTCCAATTAACAAACATATGAATTGTAATATTTGACTAGAAATGGAAAAGAATCACTTAAAAAAGGAAGCTATCTGATATGTAGAGTTCTGAGCACTTTGACTTTTAAAATAATACCTCAGAAAAAAAGGGGTTTTTTTGCTTGCTTGTTTGTTTCTCTTGAGGGCAAATGGTCCTCAGAAAATATTAGTAGAATTATAGTAAGAAAAAAAGAAATTTTAAAAAGAGGTATATAACTATTCTATTGCTCCACTTTTTAAATTAGTAAGCAGGAGCTTAAAATTCTGTTTAATAAGTGTAATTATAAGCAAGCGTAGCGGAAGAACAACACTTTCCCCTCTACCCTTCTGAATTCTTGGCTGAGACCTGCTATAATAAAAGATGGATTAGTAAGAGAAAAATCATAGAAGTTTATTAACACGTACGCTTCATTTGTACGTGGGCGATACACAGGGAAAAACAAGTAACTCCCTGAGGTGGCCTAAACCACCAGCTTGAAATCATCTTCCACTATAGACGAAAGAAAGGGGTACGTGTTGGGGAGGTGGGGTGGAGAAGAAGCCAATTATGAGAGGTTACCAGGAAAAGCCTGAGTAAACAAGGCCAAGATTTGTTATGCAAATTTAAATCTTTGGCTTCTCCATTAATAAGATTCTCTTGTGATTTAGAGTCATCCTTCTGTTCTGGGTACACAGAGAGAGACGCCCTTACAAATGGAGATTTATTTTATTTAAATGTTAATTTCCCTTGCAAAAGGATAACTTATACTGTTTTCAGAGCTTGTCCTGGGTCTGCTGTTTCTCGGAACAATCAGCTCAAAATAATCTATGTGCCAAAGAGGCAAATTTGGGGTTGGCTCATTTTGCTACTCTTCACAAGGTAGTTACTTATTTCTGCTTGCACTCTTCACTAGGTTGAGTGGAAACTAGGAAGGATTTCATGTATCTTTGTATTCTCCCCCCACTCCTGCTAGTGCTTCCCACATTATCTGGTAAATAGTAAATACTCAAAATTTATTAGATGATGGAGTGAGTAAGCAGATAAAATAATTAATGTATAGAATTGTAGAAAAGACTGCCTTGGAGATTATTTTGCTCAACAAATGAGAACTTCAATGCCTTTAAATGTAGACAATAAGGTTGTAAAGAGAAAAAGTCTAAGATCTGTTTAGTGGCAGGACCAGAACTCAGTCTTGGTTCACTCACAGTGCTTTTTACTGCTTCACACTTAAATTCTAAAGTATATCCACCTAAGGGTGAAATAGGAAGAAAGGATTAAGGATTAGGAATGTTTGCAATAGAACTGAATAGACAGAAACCATGACAACTGGGAAAAGACAAGGAGAGACACAGAAATAGTCACATAAAGGCACACACCCACAGGATAGACTTCTGTGGGTGTCTCAGAGATAGACTTCTATGACCTGGTATCCCCACCTTGTGGTGTTTTGTATAATTCACTTACGGACTTGGAAGTTATGTTGCATTTTCACAACTTCAAACTTTAAAGTCCCATTTATCAGTTGGTATGTACTCTGAGGTATCTACCAATAGAAAGCAATTAAATGAGGGCACTTGAGTGGCTCAGTTGTTATCAGGAGTTTGAGAGTTCAGTTGTTATCAGGATTTTGAGAGTTCAAGCCCCACAAGCCTACTTAAGAAAAAAAAAAAAGCAATGAAATGAATCATGACGCAGGTATATGATAGAGCACTATGATGCAAGTGTTGCTTGAAATATGGACTTGTATGGACCAAACTTTATTTTAAAAACTAACTGTAAAAAACAAAACATACAGTAGCAGAAATCATATCTTACTGAATGGACAAAAAAGGAGGTATAAATATGTACATACATGTTTGACAAATCTAGAATATCTCTGAATATATACCTATATACCCATTTTATAATTTTTGTGTAATATATATATAATATATGTAATATATATATAATATCTTTATATCATATCTTACTGAATGGACAAAAAAGGAGGTATAAATATGTACGTACATGTTTGACAAATGTAGAATATCTCTGAATATATATATATACCTATATGCCTATTTTCTAATTTTTGTGTAGTATATATATAGATAGATAGATAGATATGCCTATATGCTTATTTTCTAATTTTTGTGTAGTATATATATATAGATAGATATACCTATATGCCTATTTTCTAATTTTTGTGTTATATATATATATATATTTCTTCTCCAAAGTCAACATATATACTACACAAAAATTAGAAAATATGTTGACTTTGGAGAAGAAACTAAAGGACTAGAGATAAGAAGTGGTCATGGCTTTGATGTGTTCTCCTTGGCAATGTTTGAATTTCTCACTAAATACAGATAATTTTTTAAATATATAAAAGTGGAAATAAAGAGCTAGTCTGGCTCATAAAGTTGTAGGATCCCATTTTTGACACTTTTTAAATTCTTCAAGTTTTGCCAGGATTTTTGAATACCAGTAGTCACAAAGGAACAAAATAAAATTAAAAGAAATTATATTAGAGGCTATAGATAGAATAAAACTATGCCTTTTAGTTCAGAGCACCATGTTTAACATCAAGTAAACAATAAGTCACAAAACGTGAGGCTAATCAATGAGTTCCAGAGATGGATTACTTTCACTCTACTCTTTTCTACTTACATCCCTCCTTGAAGTCTGCCCACTACTTCTCAGAGACTGCAATTCAGAAAATAATTATTTTCTGCTTTGAAAATATATCCTATCACTCCTTGCACAAGCCTCTGACTAGTATACCTGGAGACATTATTATATATATATGGTTTGGTGTGAGCATTTCAATCAACTCAGGAGACTAATTGTGCTAGATACTTTGTCGCTAAAATGGCAGGTATAACTCTGGAAAGGAATAGTACACAGCCATACAAAAGAATGAAATCTTGCCATTTGCAAAACATGGATAGATCTAGAGGGTATAATGCTAAGTGAAGTAAGTCAGTCAGAGAAAGATAAATACCATATATTTTCACTCATATGTGGAAATTAGGAAACAAAACAAATGAACAGAAGAAAAAAGAGACAGACAAAAAATAGACCCTTAAATACAAAGAATATACTGATGGTTGCCAAAGGGCAGGTGAGTAGAGAACGGGTAAAATAAGTGAAGGGGATTGTGAGTACAATTATCTTTTTTTTTATTTTTATTTTTTTATTTATTTTTTTTTTGTGAGTACAATTATCTTGATGAGCACTGACTAATACTTGGAACTGTTGAATCACTATATTATACACGTGGAACTGATATAACACTGAGTTAATTATACTGGAATTATCAATACACACAAAGAACTGAATAGACAGAAAAAATAAAAATAAACAATAACTTTGAAAGAAGAGATTTCTGAAAGGGAGTTGTTGAAGCAATAAGAAGAGATTATGTTGAGAATGCACCTCTTTGGAAAAATAGGCTCAGTGAAGTATACATTTTGAGGACTTCAAGTGGAAACAACATAAAATATCTCTAGCTGCCTTAAGTCTTTCTTAGAATAATGTGAAGATGTAAATGAACAAAGTATTTATTTATTAGCTCTTATTGATATTATATATCACCAGTAAAAAGGGAAGCATGCCTTTCCTATTTCCATGACATGACCTGATTGGACACTATGTCCACCCCCTCCCCCACCCATTGATGGGGGAATGGCAAGTTACATTGCAAAAGAACATGTGTGTTGGGAATTACTATCACAAATATCTTTGGAAAATTCAATAAGCCACACTAAAGTGTCTTCCAGAACTGATATTATGTACTCACGGGCTGTAATTTTGTTATAGTAGAAAGACCACATGCATAGGAATCAAGAAAGCAAGTCTTCATCCCACCTTTTAATAACTTTTTATTTGTTGGGGCGCCTGGGTGGCTCAGTGTGTTAAAGCCTCTGCCTTTGGCTCAGGTTATGATCCCAGCAAGCCCCACATTAGGCTCTCCTCAGCAGGGAGCCTGCTTCCCTCTCTCTCTCTGTCTGTGTCTCTGCCTACTTGTGATCTTTATCTGATAAATAAATAAAATCTTTTAAAAAATGTGTAATTTGTCATAAACAGTTTTCTTGATTAAATAATTTTGCTTGGCTAAAATACAAAAAAATACTGAAGACAATAATTTTGAAAATTTAAAAAGTTAACAATAATTTTGAAAATTTAAAAAGTTAATATTAGATTACCTTTAAGGTTCTCTCCTGGATTAAACTTACTTCTTATTATCTCTTTCTAGAGTGATCTCACCTAAAATATTGGTTTAGGAATATCACTTCCATGCTAGTGAGTGACTTATAAATCTACATTTATGACAATGAATTAGTGCTGTAGCTCTGTACCAGAATCTCAATATGGATGTCCTTCCAACAAAACAAAAGCGGTAAAAGACATTACTACAAATATTGGGGAAATGTGTATAGATTGTAGATTAGATAATAATGTAGTAATTTTAAATTTCTTGACTAAGGCAATTGTATTTTGAATATGTAAGAGAATAGACTAGGGGCGCCTGGGTGGCTCAGTGGGTTAAGCCGCTGCCTTCGGCTCAGGTCATGATCTCAAGGTTCTGGGATCGAGTCCCGCATCGGGCTCTCTGCTCAGCAGCGAGCCTGCTTCCCTCTCTCTCTCTCTGCCTGCCTCTCTGTCTACTTGTGATCTCTGTCAAATAAATAAATAAAATCTTAAAAAAAAAAAAAAAGAATAGACTAGCTTTTAGAAGATATGTGCCAAAATATTGAGAGGTGAAGTGTCTTAGAGAAAGAAAGGGAAAGAGAGAGATCATATGAGCAAAATGTCAACAATGGGTGAACCTAGGAAAGGCATAAAGGGAAGTTTATGGTATTTATTGTACTGTTCTTGTACCTTTTCTATAGGTTTGAGTTGTTCAGAAATAAGATAGAAAAATAAATAAAATTATCTCTTTCCTTTTTTCTCTAAGCATAATTAGCTCAAAAATGGATCCTTCTTTAGTTTTTCTCGGTTTGGTCACTGACATCACCATCTGTCACTCATCATAGCCAACCAGTCACCAAATCCTGAAGACTGCTTGATTCCCACTTTTACTGCCTTAGCACAAATCTCGATAGTCATTCACTTGGATTATTGAAGTTAACATATTTTATTTTATTTTATTTTTAAAGATTTTATTTATGTGTTTGACAGAGAGAGAAATCACAAGTAGGCAGGCAGAGAGAGGGGGAAGCCGGCTCCCCGCTGAGCAGAGAGCCCAGTGCGGGGCTCGATCCCAGAACCCTGAGATCATGACCTGAGCCGAAGGCAGAGGCCCAACCCACTGAGCCACCCATGTGCTCCTGAAGTTAACATATTTTAATGTCATTTCCCCATTCTTGTTTTTCATCCTAGATTACCTTTCTAAAACATGTCCCTGTCTTCCTGGAAAAAAAAAAAATCTTCAATGTTCCACATATGCCTAAAATGACAATGTCTATAGCCATGTACCTCCTCCCACATCCCTCCACTTTAATATGTGAACTGCACAATAAATGTCCACATACACCTGAAATCATCTTTTGCTTGTTTCTGTGACAAATTCACTTAGCACTACTATACTAAATCAGGAAGAGTTGTATTTATAAATTGCCTTTAATCTATTACTGAACATTTAAGAAAAATTAAACATAAACTAAGAAAACGTATTTGTATGCCTGGTTGCCTCAGAACTGTGGACCCTGCAAACAGTTTGCAGTCTGGATGGGAGGAGCCTGTGTGAAGAAAGATATGGATTTCTAATATGCTCTATGGGATTAGGCGCTGTTGCCTGGTCACATCATTAATCAAAGCTGAAAAATTACCTACCAGAAGCCAGCAGTCCCAGACATCAACCATCTATTTCCTTGCTGCTTTCTTATATAAGCATGCCACTGTGAATTTGATGAACACCTTTCTCTAATCTTTCTGTTCAGCTCTACCACCTGTTTTATAAATTATTATTACTATCAGTCAGGATTGGGATTGGCTTATTTGTCTTCAGGTAAGGCAGATCAGGGGAAGAATTTTCTGGCCTAATCACATGTTTTTTAAACAAGTAAACCCGACATATTCTTATGGATTTGGCAAGCCTTTTGCCTACAAATTGTTATGTTCTGATATGCAGTAAAATTATTTCGCTCTGAAGTAACTTCAGATTGAGACATTTATCTCAGAACATCAAGAGCTGTCTTAAAAGATAAAATGAATTGTGGCTCAATTGTCTAGTTAATTTCCTAAACATGGAGAGCCCTTGTCAGAGAGAGTTACTCATGTACACACCCAATCTCCCTCTACTAGACTCTAAGCCTCATTTTATGATATCTATCACACTCAACAGAAACACACACACACCACTTAGTCCAGCGCCATGGACATAGTAAATGTTTAATATGTATTTAATAAGTAAGTAAATCAAGTACTCCACCTTGTCTTTTCTTTAGTATATGCTGGATAATTTTACCTGAATTGTCAAATTCTACTTTCCAGTTAATTTTATTTTTCTGGTCACAGCGTCCTTGATTTGTGGCATTTCAGAGTTCATGGACAGCTTTGGGATTCATAGAATGCAGCTCTTTATTTCCCAGATGAGAACACTGGAGTTACAATAGATTAAAAATAGTTTTCTAAAGTCATGCAACTGAAGAGTGGCCCTTCAAGAACACGCCTCAGTATGAGTTCTAGTATTTTCCCTGCATCACAGTAAACTGCCTCCCATCAAAGCAATGCAATTATATGGTTAAAGGACAACCATATAAACTTTGGTATATCTGCTCGTTTCTGTGCAGAACATGTCCTTTTTGCCTTCAAATGGAAAAAATCTGAATATTTGTTTAAGACCTACATTGCATAATCTGAACATGCACAAAGAAAGTCATTAAAAGATACCAACGACCTTTGGAATTATCATAACAAGTAAGGGAGGGACAAAAAGTTCTTGAGATTTTTCCTGAATTGATTCACCAGGGATTCACTAGGCAAATTTATTATCCTAGAATTTGAAGAAAGTGCAACAACAGGAGAGTAAACAAAAAACAACATAACATTGACTTCATCTAGTCATTCAGAAACCTTGGTTGAGAATCACTTTTGCTAGAATCTATGTAGAATATAGACAAAGAAATAGGTGGGCATCTTCAAAGTTTGAACAGCCTGATAAGATGAAATCTGGCAGTGCTTTTTCCCTGTGAAACACATGGTAGCATTCATCATAGCCCACAAAAGGAAGAATGGTTTTTGGAGAGCCACACCTTAAATGCAGAAAGGCAGCTGGACTTTAAAAATGTCAACATGTAAATAACCATTAAGTTCCCCCCCCCCCCCCCCCCCCCCCCCCCCCCCCCGCCACACAAAAACAGAGGGGAGAGGTTAAGAGAGGAAACAGAAAAAGTACATGTCAGGTATGGCTAGAATGATTAAAAAAAATCAAAGAGTGATCTTCAGTGTTGCTTAAACTTGGTGTTACAGACAAAGCAGTCTTCTAATGACTGATGGTGTGACCCTTGTGTGGCTGAGCAATGGCTCTTCACAGAGGCTTTGGGATCTGTGGATTTACAGGCTAGTGGAGTTTCCAGTGGAGTTCCTGAACTTGGGGAGAGAGGTAAGGTGATTGTGACAGCCACGTCTCTATGGTAACCAAGGAAGCTACTTTTGTCCCTAGATGAGTTTCTTCTCTTGGAAATCCCAGCAAAGCTAAAAAGAGATTGTGGACTGCAGGGAAGGGTAGTGACAGCAATAACCAGCTACCACTCATCTACTGGAGGTCTTTAATATCTACCATGCTATTCTTCTGTATTAATTGGCAGTGTATTTGATTTGATCAGTTCTCTGATGCAGTAAATTCCGAGGAAACCAGAATCACAAGTGCAGATGAAGTGAGCAAATGTGATTACCCTTACATAAACAAACTATGTTGGTAAAAATAAAAGTGGCAGCAGCTATAAGAATAAAAACAGTAATGGCAATATTTATTGAGACTCGGTGTGTCCCAATTGCTCTCTGTAGATTACTTTACTTAATCCTGACAATAACCCCTCTAAGGTATTATCACTCTCTATTGAAACCCAAGCTGCTCCCTTCTGTTTGAATGAGCATCTCTAATGCACTTTGCTGGCGACCTCCTTTAAGTCATTTGGCCATATTTTCCCTTGATTTCTGAATTATGTGCTTTTTTTTTTCTAGATTATAAACTTTGAGGGCAAGATCCGTAAGAGCAAAGTAACAATGCTTTTCATTTAAGTGGGAATCAATAAATACCTGCTGGATTGGATAGGATTACTTTTAATTGGGCAGTAGCTCGTAAATATGTAGGAAAACCCAGGTTACTGAAGAGTTACTTAACCAACCACTGTTCAAAATCCAGGTGTTTTTCTGAGTCATCATGACATCTATTTGACTCTGTATTTAAGCCAATTTGCTCTTCCTAAGTTTCTGTTCAACAACAATTGGAAATTTTAACAGTATTATCACTCAATTCTATTCTAAGGGTGGGCTGACCAGGAATCTGAGGTTCTCCAGGTATGAAATGGAGTGCAGACCCCAAAGCATATAATTTCCATGTAGCCAGATATGGATATACAAGGTTATGTACAATCAGTAATTAATACAAATATAACAAATCATGAGGGAAATTTATTATACTAGGATCAAAAATACTCTAACAAGCCTTTTTGATGCTCTCTTCCTCATTATTACTGTCATTGCACAAATATTGTCTTCATTATTGTCTACAGATACTGATCACAGCTTTCAGCGGCTTAGTGTCATATAGAATATAGATTGCTGCATAGTATTCCATTGTGTATATATACCACATCTTCTTGATCCATTCATCTGTTGATGGACATCTAGGTTCTTTCCATAGTCTGGCTATTGTAGACATTGCTGCTATAAACATTCGGGTACACGTGCCCCTTCGGATCACTATGTTTGTATCTTTAGGGTAAATACCCAGTAGTGCAATTGCTGGGTCATAGGGTAGTTCTATTTTCAACATTTTGAGGAACCTCCATGCTGTTTTCCAGAGTGGTTGGACCAGCTTGCATTCCCACCAACAGTGGAGGAGGGTTCCCCTTTCTCCACATCCTCTCCAGCATCTGTCAAAAGAAATGAAATCTTGCCATTTGCGACGACGTGGATGGAACTAGAGCGTATCATGCTTAGTGAAATAAGTCAATCGGAGAAAGACAACTATCATATGATCTCCCTGATATGAGGACATGGAGAAGCAACATGGGGGGGTAGGGGGATAGGAGAAGAATAAATGAAACAAGATGGGATTGGGAGGGAGACAAACCATAAATGACTCTTAATCTCACAAAACAAACTGGGGGTTGCTGGGGGGAGGTGGGATTGGGAGAGGGGGAGCGGGCTATGGACATTGGGGAGGGGAGGCGAACCATAAGAGACTATGGACTCTGAAAAACAACCTGAGGGTTTTGAAGGGTCAGGGGTGGGAGGTTGGGGGAACAGGTGGTGGGTGATGGGGAGGGCACGTTTTGCATGGAGCACTGGGTGTTGTGCAAAAAGAATGAATACTGTTACGCTGAAAAAAAAAATAAATAAAAAGGGAAAAAAAAAAAAGAATATAGATTGCTTTCAACCTTATTGGAAAGCTGCATAATTAATTTGTTGACAGACAAAAATAAGAAATGAAGATAACTTTCTCAGCAATTTGGATGGAAGCAAACCACTTAACAATGTTAAAAATGTTATAGTCACAAATTATTTTAGTCATTTTCTGTGACATCACATAATACTTTGAAAAGATATTATTTTTTCTTATATTTTTTTCAGATGAAGGGACCTATGCAGGAAGTTTTCACATTGCTAGTCCAAAGTTAATAATTAGATGATTTGGAAGGTAAAGCTAGAATTATAAAATTTCTTTCTTTATATAACTACAGCTCAGGCAGGGAGCCTGCTTCTCTCTCTCCTCCACTTGGGCTTTCCCCTTCTTGCTCTCTCTCCCTCAAATAAATAAATAAAATCTTTAAAAAAAAATAGAATAATGATAACATTAATGAGACCTGAGCCATCCTTAAATATATCATTTTCTCTGGAAATTCCTTAAATTTCTAAAAATTGCCACTTCATACTGTAGCGAAATTATGAGATTCGTGGCCAGAGAACCTTTCCTTGCATGGGAACGGAAGGTGGTGAAGGTATTTTGTTTGGGGTGTGTAGTATGTAAGCCTGATTCAGAACTGTAGAATAAGCCAACTGTTTTAGTTAGAGCTACAGATATCGAGGGTTTTTACCCCCACAGAGATGAGAGTTCTTGAGATAAACAGTAAGGTAAGAAATAGAGATAAGAAGGAAGACTATAAGATGCAGTGAACAAAGATAAAAGTAATAAATAATCTCGCTTTCACAAGTCCTAACAAGGGAGATCATCTGGCCATGCTTTTAATATAATTCAGTACCTATCCTGATGGAGAAAAGCTACTTCTGTAACCTCTATTTCCATTTTTCCATCGCATACAATATTTTATAGAGAGACTGAGAGAGCACACACACATGAGCAGGGAGAGGGAGAGAGAGAAAGAGAATCCCAAGCATACATCCCACTGAGGGTAGAGTCCACAGTGGGACTCCATCCCAGGACCCTGAGATCATGATCTGAGTTAAAACCAAGAGTTGGCTGCTTAACCAGTTAAGCACCCCTGGCAAATGCTGATTTTTTAAATTTAATTTAATTTATTTATTTGAGAGAGAAACAGAGAGAACACAAGCAGGGGAATGGCAAAGAGAGAGGGAGAAGCAGACTCCCTGCTGAGTGTAGAGCCCAATGCAGGGCTTGATCCTAGGACCCCATGATCATGACCTGAGCAGAAGTCAGACACTTACTAGACTGAGCCACTCAGGTGCCCTGGAAGATACTGACTTGGTGAGAGGTCCCAGTTACCCCCCTGGGATCCTCTCCACAAGGCTGCCTCAGTGTCCTTCAGACATGGAGTCTGGCTTCTCCCAGAGTGAACAGCCTAAGAAACTGAGGTAGAATCTGCCTTTTATAAGTTACCATAGAAGTCACACACCATCACTTCCACAGTATTCTGTTGGTGACATAAGTTAGCACTGGTTTACTGTGCATTTTCTTCAGCACAAGGACATAAATGTGAGGAACCAAGGAATATTAGGAAGCATCTGGGAGACTGAATAACATGTTAATTGTAATCTGCCTTTATTCAGTATTTGGGATCTTTAGAATCCTTTAAAATCTCCCCTAATTATTTCTGAAATTATCTCACAAGGAACACAGAGTTCTTTTAAATAACATGCGATCATTGCTTTTCCCCCTTCTTTTGTTCCATTTCTGGCTTTCAATGATAAAGTCTGCTACCCAGGCTTGAAGCTTACAAAATCTCATGGAGCCCTTTTTTCTGGCACAAATCCTGATAATAAATATGCACTATGCAGGTGCCCTGCTGGGCTAAAGCCTCTCTGCTGTGCCAGACATGATGTAGGCCCAATGGTGCTGACATCATGGAAGCCACCTGTTTGCTGGGTGCCTTCAGGGTGGCAGCAATGCCGTGCTGTATGTCCTCTGGTAGGTAGAGAGAATCCCCAGTCAGCCAGTGTGTCATACTCCATTACATGAGTACAGAACTCCCAGTGATTTCAGGCTTTTTGATGAAAAAGCTCTTTCAAAGGTTACCTGGTTCTTTCTAGCCTTGACCTAAGTCCTTTGGGGCTGACAGACTGGGCAATAGACACTATTCTATATGAATAATGACTCTTTCTCTCCAGTACTGATGATACTATTGGGCACAGATATGTGCCAGATTCTCTTCTTCCTTGTAGTAGCTATTTCTCAGGGGGCTTGCTTTCTCATAAAAATCTGCCTGTGGTAGACCTCTACAGCAAGAGTTTTAAAGTGCATTCACTTTAGGTTCAGTTAGGTCTCTTGCTATACTCCTCCAAGTAATATTCCTAAAAGCTCTCTATCCCCAGAAATGGACTTTTTTTTTTTTTTCTACTGGAATAAACTGAGGGGCGCCGGGGTGGCTCAGTTGTTTAAGCACCTGCCTTTGGCTCAGGTCATGATCCTGAAGTACCAGGACTGAGCCCAGCATTGGGCTCCCTGCTCAGTGGAAAGCCTGTTTCTCCCTCTGCCTTTCACCTTGCTCATTCTCTCTCTCTCTCTCTCCAATAAATAAATAAAATCTTTTTTAAAAAGGAATAAACGGAGTCTCTTTTTAAGTTTGATTCTGAGAGATGCTGATACTCCTTCAGTAAATGGTTGGGAACTAAATGTGTAAGCTAATTGTGTAAAAACTGTGCAGGAGTTCTGATGATAGAAGTAGCATAATCAACCTTGTCTGTCTTTGGCAATCTTACCTGTGAAAAGTTAATGCCTTTTGGAAGAGCCATTCCCTCCATTCCCTCACAGTACCCCTTCAGGAGGCAGAGTAACTAAGGAGGTTGCCCATAGGCTCTGAAGTCAGACTGAGATGAAAAGCCAAATTTGTCCACATAGTAGTTAAATAAAATTGGTTGCATTACTAAATCTAATTTCGCTCATCTGATATTATATGGTTATCGTAAGAATTACATAAGACTGTCCAGGCCTGTGCTTTACAAATCAGTGCTTAAGAACATTAGCCATTGTCATAATTTTCAAAATAATTATCAATGCTGGTCCTTAGTAAAGCTTCCTGGCGTACTTCACAGCCTGTGGCTCAGAGTGAACCAACACCCAACCCTGAACTGATGCTTCCGCATATCATCTGCTGCAACATTTTTGTCCCCCCAGTCAAATTCCCCTTTTGGATCTCCAGGGAATAAATGGAGGGGTGGACCCCACTTACCCTGTGTCTTTACTGTGGGTTCTAGAACATTAACAACAGGATTCTGCCTGTGAGTCAGTTTCAAAGGCAGGTTATTAGGGTTCCTGGTAACGCTGCCTCTGCATTTTCCTTTTCTGGAGGTTGCCTTCACCCCACTACTATTCTTCAGAATTCGTCAGTCTAAAAGACCCTAGAATTACGTTTCTCAAGGGATAGTCCCCACATCACTTTGAGAAGGGAGATACAGTAGCTAAAATTTAGATTCCTGGACCGTATTCCAAACTTACTGAATCAGAATACAAGGAGGTGGGAGGCAAGAGTTTATGAATATTTTTTTTTCCAACTTTCTCTTAACATGGTTGAGATGCAGCGAACTTGTGCCCAGACTTTGAGTCGAACCAGCTTACTGCACAGGAGTTTGAGAACCAAGAAATCAAAACATCATGAACTAAGTCTTATCTTTAAGGGCCAGGAAAAAATAGATCTAACATGGCTCACCAAGTAGAACTGGACTTCTAAGATTTGGCTTTTCCTGTTGTCACATGCCCAGGGGAAAGTGGTACAGATAAATCAGTTACAAAATGATTGATATTCCCAACTCTCAGTTCAATGCATTTATTACACATGGCATTAGAGAAGGGCTTGATCATCAACCACTAGGATGGATGGCCCTCAAAGCTACTTCTAGGATGGTGCCTTGAAATGCTGGCTAATTTGGTAGCTATTCCAATGATTTGTGCTCCACCCCTCTTGGATGTGACTTATCCTAGTGTTTAAAATGGCTATTTTAAGCCTATTCCTCCTCCTCCTATTAGTATATGTAATATTTTTTTAAAGATTGTATTTATTTTATTTATTTGTCAGAAAGAGAGAGAGAACACAAGCAGGGAGAAGGAGAAGCAGGCTTCCTGCTGAGCAAGGAGCCTGATGTGGGATTCGATCCTAGGACTCTGGGATCATGACCTGAACCAAAGGCAGATGCTTAACCAACTGAGCCACACGGGCATCCTAGCATGTGTGATCATTATGGGAATCTAAGGTGCTGTACATTTTTCCCCCTGTAGTCTAAGCCACTATGAAAACATTTTACTACAGCAACCATTGGCTTAAACTGAGTCCCACCTCACCTCCTATGAGATGCCTATTAAAGATATTATACCTACAACGCAGAAGCAGAACTTTCCTGCATTCTGATATATCTTAAGAAATTTAATCCTTACGATCTTGTGAATTTCCATGACTTAACATGCCCTTTTATACATAATTAAGCATCTCCTCATAATTGTAAGTATTCTCTGTCCTG
The DNA here is from genome assembly GCF_922984935.1 of Meles meles. Classification (NCBI taxonomy): domain Eukaryota; kingdom Metazoa; phylum Chordata; class Mammalia; order Carnivora; family Mustelidae; genus Meles; species Meles meles. The sequence goes on along the minus strand of NC_060068.1, from coordinate 61,559,531 downwards.
AGCGAGTAGATGTTTTTTACTATGGGCCTGTAGGCTTCAGTCAGTACCCTTCTCTTTGAACTCCCCATTCCTACCTCCTTTTACAATACCGTAGTAGAAAGCTCCAGCCAGGGTCAAAATGTGCCTCCCCAAAGACTGGCAAAGGCATTTCTGATCTCAGAAAAGAACACTGCTTTTCCCCCAGCCTTTCCTACTACCTCCAACAATGCTTTTTGTTTGTTTGTTTGTTTTTAAATATTTTTTTATTTGTTTATTTGACAGAGATCACAAGTAGGCAGAGAGGCAGGCAGAGAGAGAGGGGGAAACAGGCTCCCCGCTGAGCCGAGAGTCCGATGCGGGGCTCGATCCCAGGACCCTGAGATCATGACCTGAGCCGAAGGCAGAGGCTTTAACCCACTGAGCCACCCAGGCGCCCCTCCAACAATGTTTTTAATCTAGTTTCGTAGTGCCATGCCCAGGCTTGGAGCTCTATAAATAATCTCTTACAATAAACAGTAATCTCTCTGTGGCCCTGTCACTAACCATAAGGCAGGGCATCCTGATCTTCGGGTAATCATTAATCCATCCTACAAACAGATGCTGTACTAGGATTACCAAATACTCACAGAAGCCCAAAGAATATAACTGCTGTTTCATAGGCCATCCCAGCCTATGGATAAAAAAAGTCTTTATGGGGACGCCTGGGTGGCTCAGTAGGTTAAAACCTCTGCCTTCAGCTCAGGTCATGATCCCAGGGTCCTGGGATGGAGCCCTCCATCCGACTCTGCTCTCTGCTCAGCAGGGAGCCTGCTTCCCCCATCTCTCTCTGCCCGCCTCTCTGCCTACTTGTGCTGTCTATCAAATAAATAAGTAAAATCTTAAAAAAAAAAAAAAAGTCTTTATGGTATATTTTTCTCCATTTTGGCTTCCTTTCGTGACTGGACTGTCTAGCCTTCCTTGTCCTAGGGGTTTATAAACAGACACCTCAGCTCTTCATTGTTGCCTCTGTCAGTCTCTCCTTCCCTGCTCTGGCCCTGGTGTCTACATCGGCCTGGATGACTTATGTCTGCAAGACCTTCCTGGGCCCATCCCCACTGATGGCGGACAGCCATGCCATTTCACACTGATGCCTGCTAGGGTCCAAGGTACCTTAGCTGCTCCAATAGGCCAGGAAGGGCCCTTCCCGTGGCACCATCACACCATGGGAGTGTGAGACCGTGCTGCTTTGTGGTCAGTATGTCATCTCTCAGAAGTTTTTGTAAACCTTTTGAGAAACACTGGTTTTGTTTTTTCTTAAGGCATCCTTGCAATTCTGTTTTGTTTTTCGTTTTGTTTTGTGTTTTGTGTTTTGTGTTGTTCAGATCAAGCGGTTCATTTAAGTGAAGTCCCAAACTGTGTTCACTCCTTTTCTAGGAGTGAACTAGGGCTGGGCTAATGAACAACTGTCCTTAGGAAGAGTTCATTTCCAGAAGGCTATTAAGTTTCCAGGCAAGTATATTCTCAATGCAACCCCCTTATCAGTGTCATAAGTAGACCCTGGATTTTTAAACTCTTAGGGTAAACAGAGCTTTGCCTTGGGCTCAAATCCCCACCCTCTTTTCCCAGCTATGCCTTTACTGACTTCTGTGAAATACTCAAAATCCAACAGTTCAAAGTGCAGACCTGGGTAGTTTACTGCTTTTTCTTTTAAACAAGAGCGTAACGTGCTCAAGGCTGACATATTAGTTATCTATTGCTATGTAATAAATTACCGCCAAAACTAGTGCCTGAAAACAACAAACATGTATTATCTCATGATCTCTGTGAATCAGAGACCTGGGAGAGGTTAGGCTGTGTGAGTCCTGAGGCTGCCGTGAAGGTGTTGCCTGGGCTGCATTTAACTCAGAGCCAGTTGGGGGAGGATCTGCTTCCAAGCTCACTCACATGGTGGTTGGCAGGCTTTGCAAACTTAACTGAAGGAATTAGTTCCTCAGCAAATGGGTCTCCCTGTGACGTTTCTCACAGTATTATAGCTCGCCTTTCTCAGAAAGTAGTCTCCAAGAAACAGAGAGACAGATCGAGAGAGAGAGCAGTGCTCAGAATTCCTATGCCTGGTTACATGGGTTTTGTGTATATGTAGCTTCTTCATTGTAAATTGACAATATTTCAGGATGGAGTCATTTTACCGTGTTTATTAGGAAATTCTAATGAGTGCTAGGCTAAAGTAGAACTTTTAAGAAATGGCACATGACAACTGTGTGAATATTAAGTTAATTTATTGCCGTAACACAGAACAGCAAAATACCAAATACATCCAAAATAATTGGCTGTTTAAAAATCACATTTGTAAAGCAGTCTGTGATTAAACTGTAAACTGCTTGTTGGTTTAGCAATAACAAAATAGAGTAGTTTTATACTGAAATATTTTACAAAATATTTCTACCGAAAAAAAGGAGTTTTCCTGATATGCTTTGTGAAAGACTTTGAATAAAGTCATACCACAAACAAGGTCATCAGATTCATGCTTCAACATTTATGCTTTCTGGAGGTAGACTAAATAATGCCTACCACCAGAGATATCAGTTCCTGGTTCCTAAAACCTGTGATTGTTGTTTTACACGGCAAAAGGGACTTTGCATATATGACCAAATTAAGGATCTTGAGGTAGGATTATTCTAGATTATCTGAATGGGCCCAGTGTAATTATAAGAGTTGTCATAGGAGAGAACCTAGGAGTTGTCAGAGTAAGACAGTGATATCATGACAAAAGAAAAGAATAGGAAGAGATTTGAAGATGCTACATTATTGGCTTTAAAGATAGAGAAAAATGGCCACAAGACAAAGAATACAGGCAGTTTCTAGAAGCTTGAAAAGTCAAGTTAATGGATTCTCCCACAGAACCTCTAGAAGGAAGCAATCTGGCTGATACCTTGATTTAGTCTAATGAAATTGATTTTGAACTTCTGGCCAACAAAATTGTAAGATAATAAATTTGTATTGTTGCATCTTCAAGTGATGTATAGTTACTTATTACACCTGTGATAGGAAACAAATACACTTCAAAAAGAGATAGTGAGAGGTCTCTCAGCATTTTTACAAGTGTCTCATGATGGACTGAACATCTTGAAGGTTTTTAAGTAAACACGTATCCCAGTTCTCCAAATATAGAGAAAGACGTCGCTTCTAAATTGTTAAAGATTTAGACTGGAAGGAGCTTCCTCCCAAAGGAGCTTGTCCCTCTTTCAGGTGGAATTGGACGCTGTGGAGGCCCCAAGCATCAGCCATGTCACAGATCCTTCATCAAGGGTCATAATGTGAAAGACCCTTGCAGCAATCCATTCCGGGATTCCTAGTGGGGAAGAGCCTGGGGGGCACAGTCACTACCATATAAGTAGCAACCCATGGATTTTGGTAGATTATACAGGGGCTCTATCCCTAAAGATTATTAGGGTTATTCACCCGTGCCCATCTCTACAAATAGGTAGAAACTACCAAGTATAAAACATATCCATGTCTTCAATGGCCCTCCTTAAAATATTCATTATATACTGAATTGACCATGAAATGAAATTTCAAACAAGTTTCTTGGAACTAATGTTAAAGAGAGTGACTTGAAATATGAAAGTATTTATTTTACAAAATATGTATACTTCCCCCCAAAGCAGTTCATACAATCTCAAAAAAGTAGAACTAATTTGTGAGATTAAATTTAAATATATCCTTAGCCACTGTGGGCTAAATTATTTTATTTATTTATTTATTTATTTTTAAAGATTTTATTTATTTGACAGTGAGAGAGAGAGATCACAAGTAGGCAGAGAGAGAGAGAGAAGCAGGCTTCCCACTGAGCAGAGAGCCCGATGTGGGACTCGATCCCAGGACCCTGAGATCATGACCTGAGCCGAAGGCAGCGGCTTTAACCCACTGAGCCACCCAGGCGCCCCTAAATTATTTTATTTAGAGACAAAGGCATTTTAGTATTTCATCTAGAGATCCACTTGCTATGGAATACGAATATTGGATAGATCCCTTTCTTATAAGAGAGAGAGAGAGAGAGAGAGAGAGAGAAAGATCTCCAAGGGTGCCTCATAAAATCCCCAGAATTAAAAGTATGTGGCAGCCTTGGGGAACAGGTTAGTGATGCTATTAGGGAGTGAGGTTAGCAGGCAAGGGCATTTTCAGTTCATAACTGGGTTTTGGGGGTTTTTAAATTTTTTTTATTATTATGTTCAGTCACCATATAGTACATCATTAGTTTTTGACATTGTGTTCAACACATCTTCTTTATCCATTATCTGTTGAAGGACATCTCTGCTTCTTCCTCAGTTTGGCTATGTGGACATTGCTGCTATGAACATGGGGTGCAGGTGCCCTTTTTTTTCACTACATCTGTATCTTTGGGGTAAATACCTCATAGTGTGATTGCTGGGTCATAGGGCAGTTCTATTTTTAACTTTTGAGGAACCTCCATACTGTTTTCCAAAGTGGCTGCACCAGCTTGCCGTGGCTTAGTTATAGCACTCCTAACTTAGGAAAAGACTGAGCACTCAGTGCATGAAAAAAGAGTCTAGAAGCCCAACATGGAAATCTGTGCACTATCTCCAGGTGCCTTCCCCTTCTTCTAGTTGACATGTCAGAGGTGGTGGGAGAGGGCCTTTTGCGCCTACTCCATGTCAAGGCAGGCACCCTGGGCCTGCATCTTCAGTATCTTGGTCCCACTCACGGACATCTGCCTCACAAGGAGATAGGAGTTTCTGGTTTTTAGAGACCTGACCAGAAGGTCAGGTAATCTTATATGATACACAATCTTACCACTGTAGCCTTGGCTATTGAGGCAAAGTCAGACACACTGAGTCTCTGCTGGGTAAGATGAGAATATTTTTTAAATGCTTTAACTCCTAAGTAATTTATGGGTCAGACTGCATAACCACTTAGCAAAGGCTTAGTTTTGCAAAAGGTAAAACAAATAGTTGTAGAAATTGTCCTGCATTCCCCATCTTTTCAATATAATATTCACTAAATACTATGGCTGCCTGCCAACCTGGTCAAGGACTGAAGTGAAGGCAAAAAGGCTAATAAAACTTCTTGCTGTAATTGCTTATTCCAGGACATTACCATAACCAACTTTGGCAGGGATTTCCCCCTCCTCCATATGACTTGCTGTCAGCTGGGTGGTGGTGGACCACTCACAGATACGCTGCCTTCATCCTGCATTTTATATTCTGTTCTAGTCACTTCTACACTGTTCACCGAGGAAATCTCCTTCTTCCATGTGACATATAGACTCCTGAGCTATCACTATGACTATCAGTTTAAGATTTATTCTGAAAAGCATTGTTCAGATTCTTTGGCTTTTACAGTTTCCTGTCTGCCAACCTTCAGATACCAACCTATAGACAGGTGGTGTGTATTACCAAACCACGAGGTAGAAAGAGAACCCATTCAAACTGACCCCATAGTCAGGTGAAAAAAAAAAAATGTGTAATATGTGACAAGAAAAGCAATTGTGAGCAGGAGTAGCTACATTATTTGCAAGGTCCAATGCAAATTAAAAATGTGGGGGCACTTGTGAATAAAATATTATGAATTTCAAGACAGTGACAGCACAGCATTAAACCAAACATGGGGCCCTTCTAAGTATGGGGTCCTCTTGAACACACAGGAAGCCAACTCTATCATTTTCCATTTCTCAAATTACCACTTCCCACTAAGGATTCAACAGGATATGTCAGGGCTTTCTACTCAGCAATCTGTGAGAAGCCTTAGCTTACCTCAACTGGAAAGGAGAGCAAAGAGATTATGGGATGGGAATCTGAGCCTGACCCAACACTGCTACACCTGGGCTGTTAGATATATATATATATATATATATATATGAAAGATCCTGATCTGCAAAGAAGTTCCAGACACCTCCCCTCTATTCTCAACTTGCTTATGCTTGTTCTAGTCTTTGTAGTTTCTGCCTTTCTGCCTCCGTAACCCAGCTTTGATATCTGATTCTGGCATCCTCTCTTTGGTAACCATCCAGATGCACCCTTCTGACTTCTTAGACTCTAGTTTCTGGCACTGGTTTCAGCTCTGCTGGCTCCTCAGGTTTTAATATCCCACATTTCACATGAGAAACTGTCTGTTCCCTCCCCTAGTTTTATGTCATCTCACTAGCCAGACCAACCCTTTCTCCTCTACTAGCTAGGGGGAAAAGCATAAACAGAAGTTTCCCTATGTAGCCTTGACCTAGTAGTTAACTTCATTCAAGAGTTGATAAGAAACCATTACCACATTCTTCCTTTACTTGTCTACCTCCTTGAAATTTCTTTTTTTTTTTTTACCTTCTATGACATTATACTTTCCTTGTCTTCCTTCTACCTCACTGAAGTGCCTTCTCTCTCTTTTTTTTTTTTTTCTTCAGTTAGTCCTTCTCCTACCACTCTGCCTCTGCCATCTCCAGCAGCATAGCCACCATCTTACCTTACTCTGCCATAAATGTTAGGGATGGTCCAGTGTTCACCCCTGAGCTCTTTTCTATGACCTTTCATGACATACCTCTATCAATTAATGATCTCCAAAATTTTATCTCTATCTCCAACTTCATCCCAATTCCAGATTTATATGTTTCACTGCCTTCTTCATGTATCCATATGTTTTGCCTATCACTAGGCACATATGGGTCCATTCCCTGACTCTAAAAAAGACTATTTGGGGTACCTGGGGTGATTGATTCAATTGAACATCCCAATCTTGGTTTCAGCTCAGGTCATGATCTCATGGGTCTTGAGATGGAGCCCCAAGTCAGGTTCCATGCTCAGTGGGGAGTCTTCTGGAAGGTTCTCCTCCTCAGCAACCCCCCAAATAAATAAATAAATCTTAAGAAAAAAGAAAAAAGCTGTTATTCCTTCAGTTTTCCCAGTCTCAATAAAGGACACCTTCAAATTTCTCAAACCAGAAAATTGTTGTCATTTATTCTTCTCCCCTTTATCCACTGAATACAGTCTGTCTGTAAGACCTACTGGCTGCACTTCCCCATATATCTTTTATGAATGCACTTTTTGCCAAAGACTGCCATTATTTGCCTTACCTGGGCCCCATTAATTCTTTCCTGAATTATACCAATCGCCTTCTAAATACTACCGTCCAATATTTTTTCCCACTAAAATATTCTCTCCAAATAGGACCAAGGTAATCTTTTTAAAAATAAATTAGACAATGTAATTGCTCCACTTAGAACTCTCTAGTGGCCTCTGACTGCATTTAGAATGAAATCCAAATGCTTTACAATTCTTACACTTTCCTCTCCTACCTCAAGTCTTAACACGCTCCCCTTCAATCAATTTGTTCAATAACACTATATTGCTGTCTTTTCTCAATTACACCACAGGGACTTTGAACTTACTTTGCCTCATTATTGAAATATTTTTCCTTGATCTTCACATAGTTGAAACCTTGTCATTATTACCTCAGCAGAGTATTTTCTGGCAACCCTAGCAAACGTTGCCTGTCCTATCACTGATTTTTCTTTATCATTCCCCCACCTCTTATTTTCTTTTTCCCTTCCTTCCCTATTCTTTCCTTCCCTTTCTCTCCTTCCTTCTTTTTTTGTTTGTTTCTTTCTGTATGTGTATGTCTATGTTTTGTTTATTTGTTTATCAGGGACAGACCTTTATTTGCCTTGTCTAGCAATATGAGCATTTAGAAGAGCTAGCATGTAATATGTACTCAATAAATGTTTTCTGAACAAACAAGTCTACAAAGTTATGAGGGTGATCCAATAATATGTAGGTCAGTTTGCACAAACTCATCGTCCTAATCTGGCCACTGCCTATTTTGATAGGTAAAATGTTATTGAAACAACCGTATTCACTTGTTTATAAATTGTCTATGATGACTTTTGAACTAAAACTGCAGAGCTAAGCACAAGCAACTAAGACCAAAAGAGCTTGCAAAGCTGAGAATATTTACAGTCTGCCTCTTTACAGAAAGTTTATTCACCCTTGCAATAACACATGCCAGGCCAACTTGTCGTTCAAATTCAGTGAAACAGACATTGTCTAACCTAAATGTGCCAAGGAAACTAAAGCCGTGTGCCCTTTCCGGAGGTGGGGGGGACACTATTGGAGAAAAAAATTCAGCTACACAAAGCATGATGCAAGATAGAGGATTCCAGAATTGAAGAAGTTCGGGCAAAAAGTTTTTGTGGGCAGTCTAAATCTATTTAAATATTGACCTAAGACTAAAAACCATAACAAATTTTATTAGCAGGACATAAAATTTGGTAAGTGCCATAAACCTTAATAACGTGACCAACAATAACCAAGGAGGGATACGTATTATTCTCCTCAGTAATAATCACAGCAAGTTGACAAGGGTTCCATTTCTTAATGGGGAAAAAAAAATAGCCTTTTTCAACAAGTGGTGCTGGGCAACTGAATATCCACATGCAAAAGAATAATGTTGGAGCTCTACTTCACAACATACATAAAAAATTAATTTAGCATGGATCAAAGAATTATGTTATAAGAGCTCCAACTACAGAACTCCTAGAAGAAAATACAGATAATATAAATTGTCATGACATTGGGTTTGGCAATGATTTCTTAGATAAAACACCAAAAGCACAAGCAATCAAAAGAAAAAAATAGACAAATTGGTCTTCATTGAAATTAAAAAATGTATCTTTTGTTTTTCAAGGATGTTATCAGGAAAATGAAAAGACAATCCACAGAATGGGAGAAAATATTTGCAAATCATATATCTGATAATAGTCTGGATGCAGAATATACATAAAGAACTCTTATAACTTAACAATAAAAAACCAAGTAATGAAATTTTTAAATGAGCAAAGAATTTAAATAGGCTTTTTTTGGCAACATACACAAATAGCCAACAAAAACATGAAAAGATACTGAATATCAGTAGTTATTAAAGAAATGCAAGGCAAAACCACAATGGCATATCACTTCACACACACTAGAATGGCTATCATAAAGTAGATAGGCAATAGCAAGTGTTGACAAGAGTATGAAATTAGAGCCCTTATACATTTTGGTGGGAATGTAAAATAGTTCAGCTGCTTTGGAATACAATTTGGCATTCCTCAAAATGTTAAACATAGAGTTATCATGTGACCCAGCAATTCTAGTAAGTGGAAACAACCCAAATGTCCATCATTTGATGAATGGATAAACAAAAACAATGGATCAAAACGTGGTATATCCATAGAAAGCAATGTTATGTGGCAACAAAGAAATAAAGTTCTTATACATTATACAACATGAACTTTGAAAACATTGTTTTAAGTCAAAGAGACCCGAAATTCATATATTATATGATTTCACTTATATGAAAAATACTTGCTTGAGCTAGTGATAGTCTACAAAACTGAACTAAGAAATACCATTTAATTTGTCAGAAAATGAATGAGGTCTGAAAAATTAAGTCATGATATTATAGAGACCCCATCCCTGTAGTTTTTTATAAATGTAATTGAAGCACTAGTCTCTGTCTTTGCCCCCAGTATGTAGTAATTTCTTTTTAATTTAATATCTTACTCAGGGAGTAGGACAGAACAGTTTCAGAGATTTCCACTTAGTGTTGGCCTTCTTCTCTATGATAACTCTTACTATACAGGTCAAGAATTCAGTGTCAATGTTACCCAACTGCCAAGAATATCAATTCTTATTATACACTCAGAGCCTGGGGAAATAATAACAAGGTGGTTCCACCCGTAGACCCAACAGCCCCTGTAAACTTGACTTTAATCAGGACTCTATTTACTACTTGGATTCCTGTTAGTCCCTTCTTTCACAAAGAAAATACAACAAGCCTTGTCTTCTAGTGTAGATATGAACTCAAATAGTGTGTGCACAAGTTCTCATAATGTCTGGGTATTCCCCTTTCCCCAGTGAAGTAAGTGACTTTGAGCCCTTTCCTGGATGAACGAGGGGAATCGTTACAGTATATATTTACTGTGGTGTAGCAGGTCTCTCCTCTATCTGTTAATGGACTCTGTATTTGAAAATCAGCTCAGGTCCAGAAACGGAACAAACTTTTGAAGTGTTTTCCCATTCTTACCATCTTCCGGTTGTAGATACTGAGCAGTGCTTTTGCTCGCTGCCCATCTATTTTGCTCATATAGATGCTATCCTATATTAACCATCTCGGCAAATCTTCTTGGCTTCCCTGCTAATCCTTCTGGTCGTTACAGTAATTGTGACCTCCTGGTTTCTGGCTGTAAGCAGTGGCCCCTGATGTCTTTTACTTTGGTACCTCATAATCCACCTGAATTAAAATACTCAGGTCTGTGAGCCCTTCTCCTACTATCATTCTGGGCTAAAGAGAAGATCCGACCCTGAATTTCTCAGTGATGCCGGTCCCTTTCTCACTAGCACATTCCTCATAGCCTTAGGATGGGCTTAATCATCAGGCGGTCTTCTGGCTTTACACAATACATCCATTCCAAGATATCCACCCCCCGAGATCTTATTCCGTTCTCTACCATACACCAGAGAAGTCGGGAATTTCCTTTTCACTCAGCATAGACCTTTGTTTTGGGGGGCTTTTTTTGTTTTTGTTTTTGTTTTTGTTTTTCTCACATCTAACAGCTTCCTCAGCAGTGAGTTTGCTCCATTCCCTATGGCCCTTGCAGGGTATTAAATCATACATCCTGAGAAAGTACCACCAAGCAAATGAATTTTTGCTTACTCTGTCTTGTATTCTACCCCCTTAATCAAACAACCTTAAAGCCTAATCCCAGAGATTCTTTACATGTCCTGTAGAGCTTTGTGACTCTGTCAAATATACAAATTAATTCTTGTCTTCTTGTTGCTATATACTGTCTATCCTCCCCGATGAAGCCCAGCATTTCTTAGCTGGGATACACTGTGATTTAACCCTCATAACCAGATTGGCAGCTAGGAGAGGAGATGGGATAGCTCTCGATGGGATAAGTATTGTATTGCTGGGGAGGCCTTTGTAGTGTCTTTCTGCAGAGTTCTTTAGGGAGAGCTAAGTCACCACTGAAAGTTCTGGGAACTTAGAAAGGTCTGCACAACCCAAATCATTCAGAGCATCCATCTAGTTATCTATAACATATGTTTCATGTTCCCAAGTGTGATACTGTGATTTATACTAAGAAATAAATATTTGGTTTTCATCTTTTTTTGGCACAGAGCTCCTAAAATTCTTGGACTTTCCTAAGTAATGAGAGAAATAAAGGTGTCTTTTGTTATGTTAATGGAGTGACTTCTGGAAAGCACCTAAGTTTAGGAGCTGGTTGCTAGAACCAATCATGTAATTAGATGGTTGAAACTTTCAGTCCAACCACCCCCCACTTCCCACCCCCGACCTTACACCCATACTCTCCTGCGAGGAGAGAAGGCCTGGAGGTTGAGTTCAATCACCAATGGCCAATGAGTTAATCATGCCTGTGTAATGAAACCTCTATAAAAAACCAAAAGGATGGGTTCAGAGACACTCTGGGTTGGTGAACATGTGGAGATTTGGGGAGGGTGACATGCCTGGAGAGGGCTGGAAAGGGCTGGAAAGGGCAAAGAAGCTCCATGACTTTTCCCTTTATATTTCTTCCATCTGGCTATTCCTGAGTTATATCCTTTTATAATTAACCAGTAAGCTAGTAAGAAAAATGTTCCTGTAAGTTCTTTGAGGCACTATACCAAATTAATTGAACCCAAGGAATGGGATGGGTAGTCATTGAAACATCCAATCTTCAGCTGATTGATCAGAGGCACAGGTGACAGCCTAGACTTCTGAGGGGGGGAACAGGAGAGGCAGTCTTTGGGAACTGAGCCCTTAACCTATGAATCTAAAGCTGTCTTGGGGTAGAGAGTGTCAGAATTAATGTGAATTATATGACACCCAGCTGGTATTAAGGAGTTGCTTGGATGTGTGGGGCAAACCCTCTGTATACTGAAATTGGTGACCAGAGTCCTTACCAAATTTTTCTAAACAAGTTCTTGACCTTGTCATAACAGATCTGCTTGGACTAAGTATTTAGAGTCTCTGGAGTATTATGACTCTATCAAATCTCATTTCAGCTTTTCACCAGTTATGAACTGAATTGTGTCCTCCTAAAATTCACATGATGTCCTATTCTTCGGTGTAACAATATTTGGAAATAAACCCTTAAAGAAGGTAATTAGGTTTAAAGGAGGTCGTGGGGTGGGATCCAAATTACAAGTCATTATAGGAAGAAGAAGAGATACCAGAGATCTCTCTCACTCTGCACTCAGCACATGCACTGAGGAGAGGACACAGCAAGAAGGGAGCAGTCTGCAAACCACCAAGAGAGTTCTTACCCACACCAACCCTGATGACATCTTGATTTTGGACTTCTAATCTTCAGAACTATGAAAAAACAAATTTTTATTGTTGAAGCCACTCAGTCTTGTGAATCCTGTGATGGTAGCCTGAATACATCACCCCTATCTGCTCTTCCTCTGCAGGAGAAAAGGGGCTTTTTGTAAGATTCCGAAGTATTTAACTGTCTGTTAACCACCCTCATTCAGTTTCCTGTTTTCTCTTTGTATGGTGTCAATACAACCCAGTAGAAACCAGACAACTCCACTATCCTTGAAGGAGGTACTTCCAGGTGTCTGTCAAATACCTGAATCATTGCACCAGCAAGGTGTTTCTTTATACTAGGACATTTTCTCTGCTAAACTCTTCAGCAGTTAGGCTGCCGTCTTCTGCCAAGGAGTATCCGTGCTATATACTTTACTTAAGACAAGGTCCTCTTTGTCAACCAGTTAAAGAAGGAGACATTCTCAAAATTCATCTTGCCATCTAAATTCTTGGAAAAGTACTATTTGCATCTGTTCAGGTCTTTCCATAAGCAAGCATCAAGATAGGATTAGACATTTAAGAGGTTCATTGTTATCTCTGAGAGATAAACGTGAAAGTGAAAGTAGACGTAGATATGAAGAGGCTTCAGGTCAGTATATAGGTTTGACAATTATGAAAAGAGAAAAAAGAAGAGAAGATTGGTTAGGACCAGCCTTTGAATGCAGCATAGTTCTAAGGAAGTCCTGGCCAGGCCAAGGGCAGACTTAAAGCACAAAATTGTTCTTGAAAGAAACTGACATTGAGTGTAAATTGTCTGGTTCTTATGTCCCCAACAGGCTCACTCATTGATTCATAACAGTTGGGGGAAAGCATTACCTATCATGGTTGACTCAAAGATATAACAGCTGGGATTGTCAATCAATTATGCTCCCTCCATCAGGTTCTTTTGGAGGGGATCTGGATAGCCTACTTCCACGACTGCCTTAGGGTACATATTAATACTTTGACTTGATTAAAGAGTGAGCAGAGATTCTGGTATTTTCCTGTTAAACCCTTTTCCTTTATTTCTTTCTCCCTGGCACTACATAATCCTGCCTCATTGAAGTTAGTAGGCTATGCGATTCAGTTCTGGTGATAAAATGTATACTTTTTCTACTCCTGAGCCCTTAAATTTCTAAGCAGTTCTCCACTCTCTTTCAAATTCTGCGGCAAACTTGAAGATTATGTGTTGAAGAAGCACCACAAGATGGAGGGAGAAGCTGGGCCTCTGAATAACCACTTTGAGAGAAAGGCCAAATTGCATTAGACTGTGTGATGTGGGCAAGAAGCAAATCTCAACTAAATTACGATTCAGACATTTGAGGGTTTCCTATTTCAATAATTAGCCTACGTTTTTTGTTCCAGCAGGCAGTTTACTTTCTTGATAGAATTATCTTTAAAAAAGCATTTGTTTTAAAGTTCTGTTTTGGATTACTTAGCATCCTCATGCAGATGTGTGTGTTAGAATGGTTGAATGAAGAGGCAGTGGAACACAGAAACTGAATGACTCCTTATTCTTACCCACTTTTAAATAATAATGTTCTTCTAAATAACATTCTGTAAAGCATAGCTGAACTCTACTGAGTAAACAAGTAGAGTTCTTTATAATTAATGGAATACACACTTCTAAATTTCTTAAGCAAATTCTTTGGGATTAACTTGCCAAAATATTGCTCACCAGTATTCTCTAGACATATTTTCCCAAATGATGACTACAATTTCTAGATGACATCCAAGCCATTCTTGTCAAAATTATCTCTGAACCAAAATAGCATTTCTTTTACTCTTTTTTTTTTGCTCCAAAATAACATTTCTTGTTTTCTCCAATGATGTATTAGTAAAATAAGTCTTTCCTTGGTTCCTCCACAATGACTGGTAAAAATTGTGTGCAGTATTGCCAGACTGTGAGAATAGTTCTAGAAAATCTTCCTAAGCTCAGTGAAATGGATACAATCAATTTTATTGCCATGCTCTTCTAATTTTCAATATACAATGGCTCAATTATTTTGTATGATTTTATATCAAGAAGCAAGTGCCAACCACATGTGAGGGCAAGAAAGGAGTTTCAGTTATCCAAAATCTATTGTACTTTACCTACTTATGAAATTAGAATCTTAACACTTTGCAAGTTGTCAGAATGGTATGTGTTCAGCATACTATAAAAGGAACAAAGTCTGTTACTTTATTCTATGTTTTAAAAATCCTAGGTCCCTCTTACCTATCATCCTGAAGACACAAAATATCTGTTAATACTAGTAATGTTTCATTGGTTCTACTTTTAGCAATTTCCTCCAGTAATTATAGCTAGATTTACTAATTACTCTACTTTAAGTTTTCCTTATTTCTTTAATGTGTTGTTTATATTTATTAGGTGCCTAATAAATACCAGGTGCTTTGCAAACATTGGAGAATCCTAAAGTAAAAAAGATTGGCAAAAAGCTTGTTTTTTAGTTATTAGTAAGACCAGCCATAATAAAAAAAAGGAAGGAATGAAAGAGGAAACAAACATAAAAATATCAGATAATAACTTCTATGCAAAGAATTAAGACTGGAGGGTGAAATGAATAGTGAGAGTGAGCAGTGAGGCAATTTTATTTTATTTTTTAATTTTTAACTTTTTAATGTTTTTAGAAGATTTTATTTATATATTTGAGAGAGAGAGAGAGAGAGAGAGTGAGCACACAAGCAGGGGGTGGAGCAAAGGGAGAAGCAGACTCCCTGCTGAGGACAGAGCCCAATGCAGAGCTCAATCCCAGCATCCCGAGATCATGACCTGAGTCAAAGTCAGATACCTGACTGAACACTCACTGAACCACCCAGGCACCCTGGGAGAGAGAGAGAGTCTTAAGCAGGCTTTGTGCCCAGCGTGGAGCCCAAGGTAGGCTCAATCGCACAACCCTGAAATCATGACCTGAGCCAAAATCAAGATTCAGAAACCTAACCAACAGAGCCACCTAGGTGTTACCAGTGGAGCAATTTTAAATATGTGCTCCAGGATAGATAATTAAGTTATAGACTGAGGCAGTCACATGAAATCAAGAAGGGTTGTATGACTTGGAGTAGATAGAGGGAACCGGTGATGCAAGAGCTTTGAAGCAGAAATAAACTTGGAGAATTTGAGGACAAGAGGGAATGCTAGCATGATGGAGCATATATAACCAAAAAAAAAAAAAAAAAAAAGGAGGCTGATGAAGTAGAAAAAGGACTTTTATATAGAACTTATATTTTATAGATAGGTTTGGGGCTTTTATATAGAGTTTAGATTTTATTCTAAGTAACCAACAATCCATTGAAGAGCCTTTAAGCAGAAGAATGGTATAAACCAAATTATACTTCCAATGTAAAGGAACATTTTGTGGGGATTCTTAAACATGGGATGATTTGTGGATATTCACTGTCGCTACCAAAAACAATACTAACAAAATCTTTTGAAGATAAGGGAATAACTTCTGACCTAACACTGTACTTATTCATTCATACATGACTAGAATAAGTTATGATAGTCTATAAATTTTGACAAATAGCTAAACTACAGTCAATGTATACTGAACTCCAATTTTCCACATAAGAGATTTAGACTTCTTTGAATAAAAGAACATCCTCAAGATCTCAGTATAAGTACAGAGGAGTAAAACCCATATGTTTTTCACCGATTTTCTCAGTCTAACCACAACGGTAAACCCCACGATGTTTCATAAGAATTAAGGATGTCAATTGTTAAAAGAAGGAAGAGGAGAAGAAAAGAAAATTTTCATTAATTGACTCAAGATGCAAGTTAAAAGTACATTAGTCTTTGTCTTAATTCAAACCACTTTAAACCACCACCAAAGATTTATCTAGCTGTTTTCATTTCTTTATGTTACATTTCTTTATGTTCTTTATGTTCATTTCTTTTCCTAAATTTGATGTGAGATATTTAAAAAATATCATTATTTTTAATTTACTTAGTTGAGAGAGAGCAAGTACAGAGAGAGAGGGAGGAGTAGACTCCCCACTGAGCAGAGACACACCCCCCTATGGTCCTAAGATCATGACCTGAGCCAAAGGCAGAGGTTTAACTGACAGCTACCTGGACACCCTGATATGAGATATTTTTAACAGAAACATTATATAATATTAAGAAAATAAATAAGAAAAGGAAAAAATGAGAATGTGTAAATAAGGATAGAAATATAAACCAAAGATAAGAAAACATAGCAAACTGTAAAAGTTAGTGGCCTGGTTTTCTCTTCTTTGCTAGCTAATTATTTTGAGGAACATTTGGGATTATGCAAACAAAGTATGTGCAGATGGATGGAAGATGTTCCTTTAACGATCTTAGAAATAGAACCAAGAGTGGATATAATTGCCATAGTGTAAAGCATCACAACACCAGTGACATAGGTATACATCAAATTTAACATGGCAGATTGACTACAGACATTAATCTTGACCACCCCCCTGCCAACAACTTTAAAGTGACAGTAAATAAATTTTAAAAAGAAAGTCAGTAAAACAATATAAGACATATTGGACAAGAAATTGCAACAAATTTTTGGAGGCCAGGGGATGGTCAGGAAACTGACAGAAAATTGAGAAAGCTACAGAAATACCATTGAGAATAAGCTAGTTTTAACCACAGAATGCTCAAGACTTGGAAGTATCAACCACACTGAGAATGGATTAGGAGGTGTGAAAACACTCATTAAAAACCTGAATAAGATGTTTGGACTTCTCTATTTTTTCCTCCACTCCAGTGTACTATTTATACTCAGCACCTCCATTGTCCCCCTCAAAGTGTAGAGTTCCAGCAAAGGTTGGGGGAGGGGAAGATGAGATTTAAAGCAGAAGAGGAGGGATGATAGAGTAAGGTGTTACTGAACAGTAGGACTCTCACCTTCCTACTTGTGCACCAAACTAGAGCCCTCACAGCTAGACATAACCTTGAGACCAGTGGCATTACTCACTAGAAAATCCAAGCAGGTCCAGATGAAAAACAAAAATGAAAACCATAGATATATTTATTTGAGGATAGCTCAGTTAAGAAAAGCTGATTTTCATTACAGAGATGCCTACTTTTGATAAGCACCATCCACACATTCAAAGCTTACTATATGTTTCCTCACATTTAGGTATGAATAGGGAGATATGAAATTACCAGAGATATGACCAAAACCTCCACATATAAGACAGGATAAGAAAAGACACAAAAGAAAAGGGAAATCAAGAAGAGACCGTGACAACGTAAGAAACAAAAGAAAACTGCAGAATTTTACAATTAATATCCCGAGATAATATGGGATATTAAAAAAGAACATTTATTAAAAATAAGTAAAATTCAGAGAATAAGAAAGAGCTTTTCAAAATTTGTGTTATGTATCTAAAATTTAAAAATTGATTTCTAAAAATCAAGAACATTTTCGAGAAAGGCAAGAACTCCATTAGGTGGAAGTATGGAAAGAAAGAATAAGCAAATAAGAGGACAATTTTAGAAGGTTCAATATCAAACCAATGGGAGTTCCTGAAAAAGAAAACATATGGACAAAAAAAAAGAAATAGAGGGGAAATTTTTTTTTCCCTAAAATAATATAGACGCACATAAGAAAATTTTCTAAAATATAAAGACATTAGACTCCCAACTGAAAGAGCTGTTACCACAATGAATTAAATGAATTAAAGCCCCTAATTAAAAAATATCACTGTGAAATTTTGACACCAAAATTGGGAAAAGAATTTAAGAGCATACACCCACAGCAGTGGTTTTAGGAATACAAAGGATTTAGGAATCAGAATGGCACTAAATTTGAACTACAAAGCTTGAGGTTAAAAAATAATGGAATAATGTATTTGAAAACAGGAAGGAAATTATTTTCAAGTTAGAATTTAACCCAAAAGTCAATCAAGTGAGAGTGTAGAATGAGGATATTTTCTGATGTAAAATATTCACACTTTTAATGATTAAAAATCCCTTCTTAGGAAGTACACATATTTTGGTAGAAACCAAAACAAAAGAGATGCAATTCCAAAAAACAATATGCAACACACAAACGGAAGGAAAAGAAGCTCCTGGGTAATAGCAGTGCAAGATGTTGAAAGCAACAACTTTGGATTTAGATAGAAGGAGAGAGAGCTCTGTAAGAGGGCTGTGGTGTAGGAGGCAATGTTTAACTCTTGAACAAAAAAATTCATTGTTCAAAAAGGAAAATGTGATCACTTGACAAAATTGGAATATGAACTGTGTTTACCTTAGGGAAATCGAAAATTTATGTTCACAGAAAAAAAACCTATATAAAAATATTCATAGATGTTTTATTTGTAATAGCCCCAAACAAAAAATAACCCAATAACTTTAACAAGTAAATAGATAAATTGTGGTATATTCATACAACAGGATGTTATTCAGCAATAAAAAGAGCAAAGTACTGGGGCGCCTGGGTGGCTCAGTGGGTTAAAGCCTCTGCCTTCAGCTCAGGTCATGATCCCAGGGTCCTGGGATCGAGGCCCGCATCGGGCTCTCTGCTCAGCAGGGAGCCTGCTTCCTCCTCTCTCTCTGCTTGCCTCTCTGCCTACTTGTAATTTCTGTCTGTCAAATAAAAAAATAAAATCTTTAAAAAAAAAAAAAAGAAGAAGATCTTTAAAAAAAAAAAAAAGAGCAAAGTACTGATGGAGACAACTGGGATGCATCTCATGGGCATTATGCTGAGGGAAAAAGCCAATTCCGAAAGATTTTATTACGTATGATTCCATTTATAAAACATTTTTTTTGTACTTCTCAAGTTAACCTTGATGGATGTTACATTCATAAAATATTGGAAGAAGGGGTGTCTGGGTGACTCAGTTGTTAAGCATTTGCCTTCTGCTTGGGTCATGACCTCAGCTTCCTTGGATTAAGCCCAAAGGCAGGCTTTCTGCTCAGTGGGAAATCTGCTGCTCCCCCTCCATCTCCACTCCCCCCATGCCCCATTCCTGTTCTCTTTCTTTTTCTCTCAAATAAATAAATAAATAAAATCTTTTAAAAATAAAATTAAAATATTGGAAGAAGAACTAGTAATCCATGTTGTTTTGTACTTTTTAAAGTTTTTAATTCCAGTTAGTTAACACAGTGTTGTATTAGTTTCAGGTATACAAAATAGTGATACACTTCCATACATCACCCAGTGCTCCTCACAACAAATGTACTTCTTATCCCCATCACCCGTTTAAACCATCACCCCATCCTCCTGTCCTCTGGTAACCATCAGTTTGTTCTCCATAATTTAGTCTGTTTCTTGATTTCTCTCTCCTTTTTTTTCACTTTGCTTGTTTTGTGAAATCACATGTAATTTGTCTTTCTCTGACTGACTTATTTTGGTTAGCATTATACTCTCTATCTCCACTCTTGTTGTTGTAAATGTCAAGATTTCATCCCTTTGTATGGCTAAGTGATCGTGTGTGTGTGTGTGTGTGTGCTTTTTATTATGGTGCTGTCCCAGTAGTGTATTTTTGGTTTTATTTCCCTTGCCTGAGGAGATATGTCTAGAAAAATGCTGCTATAATCAATGTCAGAGAAATTATTGCCTGTGCTCTCTTCTCGGAGTCTTATGGTTTCAGGTCTCACATTTAGATCTTTAATCCATTTTAAACTAATTTTTGTGTATAGTATAAAAAAAGTGGCCCAATTTCATTCTTTTGCACTTGGCTGTCTAGTTCTCCTAACACCATTTGTTGAAGAGACAATTTTTTTCCCATTGGATATTCTTTCCTACTTTGTCAAAAATTAACTGACCATATAATTGTGGGTTTATTTCTGGATTTTCTATTCTGTTCCATTGATCTATGTCTATCTTTCTGACAGTACCGTACTGTTTTCACTACTACAGCTTTGTAATATAACTTGAAGTCTAGAATTGCCTTTGCTTTTCTTTTTCAAGATTGCTTTGGCTATTTGGGGTCTTTTGTGGTTCAATACAACATTTAGGATTATTTCTTCTACTTCTGTAAAAAAATGCTATTAGTATTTTGATAGGGGATGCATTAACTGTGTAGATTGCTTTGGGTAGTATAGACACTTTACAGTATTTGTTCTTCCATTCGATGAGCATGGAATGTCTTTCCATTTCTTTGTGTTGTTTTCAATTTCTTTCATCAGTATTTTATAGCTTTTAGAGTACAGAGGTCTTTCACCTCTTTGGTTAGATTTATTTTTAGGTATCTTATTATTTTGGGTGCAATTGTAAATGGGATTATTATCTCAATTTCTCCCTCTGCAGTTTCATTACTGGTTTATAAAAATACAACTATTTCTGTATATTGATTTTATATCCTGTGACTTTACTGAATTATAGTATTTTCTTGAAATGACAAAATTATAGAAATAAAGAACAGATCAGTGGTCACCAAGGATTAAGACTGGGCTAGAGTGTGGTTATAAGGTTTAACATGAGAGAGCTTGGTGGAGGGGAGGTTGATCAAACAGTTCTGTATTTTGATGTGATGGTAGTTACACAAATCTATAAAAAGTGATAAAATTTCATAAAATAATACATAAGCAATGCATGTCAAAGCTGCTGTGAATAGTTTTATGCCATAGTTTTTTTTTTTATATAGTTAATATAGCTAATAGTTTTATACCATTGTTAGTTTCCTGGTTTTACTCATTATTTAGATGTTAGAGGTAGTGAGTTGCTATCATTGGGTGAAGCTGAAAGACTAAAACACAGATACTCTCTATACAATTTTTCAAACTCATATGGGCACCTAAAATTATTTCAAAACAAAATATTTTTAAAAAATATATTCCTCTCAAAAACTATTCCCAGAGATTCTGATTCAGTAGGACTGAAGAGAGAAACACGAATTTGTATTTTGGCAAGCTTACCAACTGGTTCTCATCAGCTGTCACATTTGAAATCCCTTCATAAAATGCATGATGTTCTTAAAAGTTCCCTTGACTATGAAGACAAAAGCAACACACAACAGTTGCTATAATGCTTCTTTAAAAAAAAAAAAATTTATTTTTAAATTTTTAAATAAACATATAATGTGTTTTTATCCCCAGGGGTACAGGTCTGTGACTCGCCAGGTTTGCACATTTCACAGCACTCATCATAGCACATACCCTCCCCAATGTCCATATTCCCACCACCCTATCCCATCCCCACTCCCCCCAGCAACCCTCAGTGTGTTTTTTGAGATTGAGTCTTTTATGGTTTGTCTCCTCTTGATCCCATCTTCTTTCATTTTTTCTTTTCCTACTCCCCCAAACCCCCCATGTTGCATCTCCACTTCCTCATATCATGGAGATCGTATACTAATTGTCTTTCTCTGACTGACTCACTTCGCTAGGCATAATACCCTCTAGTTGCCATGTCGTCACAAATGGCAAGATTTCATTTCTTTTGATGGCTGCATAGTATTCCATTGTGTGCGTGTGCGTGCGTGTGTGTGTGTGTGTGTGTGTGTGTGTGTGTGTGTGTGTATACATATATATATATGTATATATATTGCTGCCATAAACGTTTGGGTGCATGTGCCCCTTTGGAGCACCATGTTTGTGTCTTTAGGATATTTACCCAGCAGTGCAATTGCTGGGTCATAGGGTAGCTCTATTTTCAGTTTTTTGAGGAACCTCCACACTGTTTTCCAGAGTGGCTGCACCAGCTTGCATTCCCACCAGCAGTGTAGGAGGGTTCCCCTTTCTCCGCATCCTTGCCAGCATCTCTCATTTCCTGACTTGTTAATTTTAGCCATTCTGACTGGTGTGAGGTCGTATCTCATTGTGGTTTTTATTCGTATTTCCCTGATGCTGAGTGATGTGGAGCAGTTTTTCATGTGTCTGTTGTCCCTCTGAATGTCTTCTTTGCAGAAATGTCTGTTCATGTCCTCTGCCCATTTCTTGATTGGATTGTTTGTTCTTTGGGTGTTGAGTTTGCCAAGCTCTTTATAGATTTTGGATACTAGCCCTTTATCTGATATGTCGTTTGCAAATATCTTCTCCCAATCTGTCAGTTGTCTTTTGGTTTTGTTAACTGTTTCCTTTGCTGTGCAAAAGCTTTTGATCTTGATGAAATCCCAATAGTTCATTTTTTTTTTAAAGATTTTATTCATTTATTTGACAAACAGAGATCACAAGTAGGCAGAGAGGCAGACAGAGAGAGGGAGGAAGCAGGCTCCCTACTGAGCAGAGAGCCCGATGCGGGGCTTGATCCCAGGATCCTGGGATCATGACCTGAGCCGAAGGCAGAGGCTTTAACCCACTGAGCCACCCAGGCACCCCCCAATAGTTCATTTTTGCCCTTGCTTCCCCTGCCTTTACCGATGTTCCTAGGAAGAACTTGCTGTGGCCGAGGTCAAAGAGGTTGCTGCCTGTGTTCTCCTCAAGGATTTTGATGGATTCTTTTCTCACATTGAGGTCTTTCATCAATTTTGAGTCTATTTTCGTGTGTGGTGTAAGGAAGTGGTCCAATTTCATTTTTCTACATGTGGCTGTCCAATTTTCCCAGCACCATTTGTTGAAGAGGCTGTCTTTTTTCCATTGGACATTCTTTCCTGCTTTGTCGAAGATTAGATGACCATAGAGTTGAGGGTCTATTTCTGGGCTCTCTATTCTGTTCCATTGATCTATATGTCTGTTTTTGTGCCAGTACCATACTGTCTTGATGATGACAGCTTTGTAATAGAGTTTGATGTCCGGAATTGTGATGCCACCAACTCTGGCTTTCTTTTTCAATATTCCTTTGGCTACTAGAGGTCTTTTCTGGTTCCATATAAATTTTAAGATTATTTGTTCTATTTCTTTGAAAAAAATGGATGGGATTTTGGTAGGGATTGCATTAAATGTGTAGATTGCTTTAGGTAGCATAGACATTTTGACAATATTTGTTCTTCCAATCCAGGAGCGTGGAACATTTTTCCATTTCTTTGTGTCCTCCTCAATTTCTTTCATGAGTACTTTATAATTTTCTGAGTATAGCTTCTTTGCCTCTTTGGTTAGGTTTATTCCTAGGTATCTTATGGTTTTGGGTGCAATTGTAAATGGGATTGACTCCTTAATTTTTCTCTCTTCTCTCTTGTTGTTGGTGTAAAGAAATGCAACTGATTTCTGTACATTGACTTTATATCCTGACACTTTACTGAATTCCTGTACAAGTTCTAGCTGTTTTGGAGTGGAGGCTTTTGGGTTTTCCACATATAGTTTCATATCACCTACAAAGAGTGATAGTTTGACTTCTTCTTTGATGATTTGGATGCCTTTAATTTCTTTTTGTTGTCTGATTGCTGAGGCTAGAACTTCTAGTACTATGTTGAATAGCAGTGGTGATAATGGACATCCCTGCCGTGTTCCTGACCTTAGTGCAAAAGCTTTCAGTTTTTCTCCATTGAGAATGATATTTGCAGTGGGTTTTTCATAAATCGCTTTGATGATATCAAGGTATGTGCCCTCTATCCCTACACTTTGAAGAGTTTTAATCAGGAAGGGATGCTGCACTTTATCAAATGCTTTTTCAGCATCTATTGAGAGTATTATATGGTTCTTGTTCTTTCTTTTATTAACGTATTGTATCACATTGATTGAATTGTGGATGTTGAACCAAACTTGCAGCCCTGGGATAAATCCCACTTGCTCGTGGTGAATTATCCTTTTAATGTACTGTTGGATCCTATTGGCTACTATTTTGGTAAGAATTTTCGCATCTACGTTCATCAAGGATATTGGTCTGTAATTTCTTATTTGTAGGATCCTTGCTGGTTTTGGGATCAAGGTGATGCTTGCCTCATAAAATGAGTTTGGAAGTTTTCCTTCCATTTCTATTTTTTGAAACAGTTTCAGGAGAATAGGAATTAATTCTTCTTTAAAATTTGGTAGAATTCTCCTGGGAAGCCATCTGGCCCTGGGCTTTTGTTTGTTTGGAGATTTTTG
The DNA here is from genome assembly GCF_922984935.1 of Meles meles. Lineage (NCBI taxonomy): Eukaryota > Metazoa > Chordata > Mammalia > Carnivora > Mustelidae > Meles > Meles meles. The sequence continues at coordinate 61,535,359 of NC_060068.1, read as the reverse complement.
ATGACTGTTTCAATCTCCTTACTGGTTATGGGTCTGTTCAGGTTTTCTATTTCTTCCTGGTTCAGTTGTGGTACTTTATATGTTTCTAGAAATGTATCCATTTCTTCCAGATTGTCGAATTTGTTGGTGTAGAGTTGCTCATAGTATGTTCTTATAATTGTTTGTATTTCTTTGGTGTTGGTTGTGATCTCTCCTCTTTCATTCATGCTTTTATTTATTTGGGTCCTTTCTCTTTTCTTTTTGATAAGTCTGGCCAGGGGTTTATCAGTCTTATTCTTTCGAAGAACCAGCTCCTAGTTTTGTTGATTTGTTCTATTGTTTTTTTAGTTTCTAAGTCATTGATTTCTGCTCTGATCTTTATGATTTCTCTTCTCCTGCTGGGTTTAGGGTTTCTTTCTTGTTCTTTCTCCAGCTCCTTTAGTTGTAGGGTTAGGTTGTGTACTTGAGATCTTTCTTGTTTCTTGAGAAAGGCTTTCACCGCTATATATTTTCCTCTCAGGACTGCCTTTGTTGTGTCCCACAGATTTTGAACCGTTGTGTTTTCATTATCATTTGTTTCCATGAATTTTTTCAATTCCTCTTTAATTTCCTGGTTGACCCATTCATTCTTTAGAAGGATGGTGTTTAGTCTCCATGTATTTGGGTTCTTTCCAAATTTCCTCTTGTGATTGAGTTCTAGCTTCAGAGCATTGTGGTCTGAAAATATGCAGGGAATGATCCCAGTCTTTTGATACTGGTTGAGACCTGATTTATGACCCAGGATGTGGTCTATTCTGGGGAATGTTCCAGTGCACTAGAGAAGAATGTGTATTCTGTTGCCTTGGGATGGAATGTTCTGAATATATCTGTAATGTCCATCTGGTCCAGTGTGTCATTCAAGGCCTTTATGTCCCTGTTGATCTTTTGCTTGGATGATCTGTCCATTTCAGTGAGGGGAGTGTTAAAGTCCCCTACTATTATTGTATTATTGTCAATGTGTTTCTTTGATTTTGTTATTAATTGGTTTATATAATTGGCTGCTCCCATGTTAGGGGCATAGATATTTAAAATTGTTAGGTCTTCTTGTTGGACAGACCCTTTGAGTATGATAGAGTGTCCTTCCTCATCTCTTATTATAGTCTTTGGCTTAAAATCTAATTGATCTGATATAAGGATTGCCACCCCAGCTATCTTCTGATGTCCATTAGCATGGTACATTGTTTTCCACCCCCTCACTTTAAATCTGGGGGTGTCTTTGGGTCGAAAATGAGTTTCTTGTAGGCAACATATAGATGGGTTTTGTTTTTTTATCCAATCTGATACCCTGTGTCTTTTGATTGGGGCATTTAGCCCATTAACATTCAGGGTTTAACTATTGAGGGATATGAGTTTAGTGCCATTTTATTGCCTGTAAGGTGACTGTTACTGTATATTGTCTCTGTTCCTTTCTGATCTACTACTTTTAGAGTCCCTCTTTGCTTAGAGGACCGCTTTCAATCTTTCCTGTAGAGCTGGTTTGGTGTTTGCAAATTCTTTCAGTTTTTGTTTGTCCTGTAAGCTTTTTTTCTCTCCTTCTATTTTCAATGATAGCCTAGCTGGATATAGTATTCTTGGCTGCATGTTTTTCTCGTTTAGTACTCTGAATATATCATGCCAGTTCTTTCTGGCCTGCCAGGTCTCTGTGGATAAGTCTGCTGCTAATCTAATGTTTTTACCCTTATATGTTACAGACTTCTTTTCCCGGGCTGCTTTTAGGATTTTCCCTTTGTCGCTAAGACTTGTAAATTTTACTATCAGGTGACGGGATGTGGACCCATTTTTATTGATTTTGAGGGGCGTTCTTTGCATCTCCTGGATTTTGATGTTTGTTCCCTTTGCCATATTAGGGAAATTCTCTACAATAATTCTTTCCAATATACCTTCTGCTCCTCTCTCTCTTTCTTCCTCTTCTGGAATCCCAATTATTCTAATGTTGTGTCGTCTTATGGTGTCACTTATCTCTCGAATTCTCTCCTCGTGGTCCAGTAGCTGTTTGTCTCTCTTTTGCTCAGCTTCTTTATTCTCTGTCATTTGGTCTTCTATGTCACTAATTCTTTCTTCTGCCTCATTGATCTGAGCAGTAAGAGCTTCCATTTTTGATTGCACCTCATTAATAGCTTTTTTGATTTCAATTTGGTTAGATTTTAGTTCCTTTATTTCTCCAGAAAGGGCTTTTATCTCTCTGGAGATATATAATATCTTCCATGCCTTTTTCGAGCCCAGCTAGAACCTTGAGAATCATCATTCTGAACTCTAGATCTGCCATATTACCAATGCCTATATTGATTAGGTCCCTAGCCTACGGCACAGCTTCTTGTTCTTCTTTTTGTGGTGAGTTTTTCTACCTTGTCATTTTGTCGAGATAAGAATATATAAAGGAGCAAATAAAATGTTAAAATGGTGGCAAGGACCTCAGGGAAATGTGCTTTAACCAAATCAGAAGAGACCCCAAATCGTGGGAGGGAGAAAGGGGCTAAATAAGGAAAAAAAAAAAAAGGAAAAGAAAAGAAAAAGAAAAAAATTAAGAAAAGAAAACAAGGAAAAAATATTTAAAAAAGAAAATATATGTAGATACAAAAAATATAGTTAGATACTATGGAGGATAAAATATGACTATAATAATGAAGGTTCAAAAAAGATTTTTTTTTTGTAAGGTATTGTTAAAAACTAGTTAAAAAAGAAAAAAATGTTAAAAGAGGAAAGGGTAAAAAATTTTTTAAAAATTAGTAGAAGAAAAAAGCAAAAAAAAAAAATATATATATTAACTGCAAGACTAAAGAATCATGGGGAGAAAGCCATGAATTCTTCGCTTTGCTTTCTCTTCCTCTGGAATTCCACTGTTCTCCTTGGTAAGTGAAGCTGGTCTTCGCTGGGTTTCTTGTTGATCTTCTGGGGGAGGGGCCTGTTGTAGTGATTCTCAAGTGTCTTTGCCCGAAGAGGAGTTGCCCTGCTCTTATCAGGAGCCAGGCTAAGTAATCCGCTGGGTTCGGTTTCGGGAGCTTTTGTTCCCTGAACGCTTTCCATAGAGTTCCGGAGGATGGGAATGCTAATGGCGGCCTCCCTCTCTCCAGCTGTAGGAGCCGAGAGCTCGTAGTCCCGCTCCTCAGTGTGCCCTCAAAGAAAAGCACCCAATTGCTCCCATTTCCCTGGCCTCTGGTTGCGTTTGGAGAAAAGCGCCTGGTCGCCTGCGCCTGGAGAAAAGCGCTCAGTCTCTTCCTTCTCTGTGGCCTCTGGCTGCGCTCTGAGCTCACCCAGCCTGTGACCAGTTCAAGGTAACCCCGAGCTGAGAGCTCACTCCTCGGCACTGTCTCTGTAGCCAGCTTCCCCGCTCTAATACCTGCAATACGACAGACACCCGCGGTCCTTCTGTGATCCTGCAGAACCTGGGGCCATGCTGACCCCTCGTGGGCTTCACCCCCGTTTAGCCTCTGGAATGATGTCCCTCAGTGGAGCAGACTTTTAAAAGTCCTGATGTGCTCCGTTGCTCTGCCGCTTGCCGGGAGCCGGCCCCTCCCCCATGGTCTATCTTCCCGTCGCTTTGGACTCACTTCTCCGCAGGTCCTACCTTTCAGAAAGTGGTGGATTTTCTGTTTCTAGAAGTGTTGCTCTTTTTTTCGATTTCCCATTGGATTTGTAGGTGTTTGCAATGTTTAGATAAGCTATCTAGCTGATCTCCTGCTACCTGATGTCATCTCAGCCTGCTACTTCTCCGCATTCTGACTCCACCCCCTCCGATAATGCTTCTTATTGCAAACTGAAGTTACCATGCCAAAGGACAAATAACAGTGCTCGCTTCGGCAGCACATATACCAAAGGACAAATAACAAATCCACAAGGGGCCAAAACAGTGTATATCCCATCCCTGGGGCATGACTTAATTCCCAGATAGCAACTAGATGAAGATTAGACAGCTTCAGATCTTTCAAGCATCTCTCTATAAACATTATTTCTTACCTTTAAATGTCTCATAAGATGTTTCATGATGTCAGTTAAGGGCAGATGAACCTGATTTGATATTACACCAAATGGAGAGGAAGGGGGATATTCTTTTAAGAATATTACAGAAGATCTCTACTTGAAGAGTAGTCCTCCCACCTTCAAACACTGATGGGCTGAAGAAACATATGTTTAAAAAAAAGACCAAGATTTTAATAAAATCTACATAGAAATATATGAGTAATTGAGGCCTGAGGCATTATCTTTTAATTATAAGGTGTCTAAACTGTGGTTTATGTTAATGAATATCAACTGAATTCAATGGGAAAGGTCTATAATGTGGTAAAGGCTCAACACTTCTTTTTTTTTTTAATAGATTTTTACTTATTTATTTGACAGACAGAGATCACAAGCAAGCAGAGAGGCAGGCAGAGAGGAGGGGAAGCAGGCTCCCCACTGAGCAGAGAGCCAGATGTGGGGCTCTGTCCCAGGACACTGGGATCATGACCTGAGCGGAAAGCAGAGGCTTTAACCCACTGAGCCACCCAGGCGCCCCAAGGCTCAACACTTCTATACTACCTGGTTAACATCAACTTTTATCATTTTACAAGCATGAAAATTTTATTCTCATGAAGAGAATGACTAAGTCTAAATATTTTCTCACAGTTATTTTTTAATATAAAATTAGATGGCTAATATTAATTATAATCTCTTAGAACATTCTCTAGCATATATATTGTAAGGAAAGAAGACAACTGTTCATTAAATGGACCCATTTTATATATCAGTTACTATATATCAGTTACTATATTAGATACTGAGATTCAAAAATGACTAGTATGTTGTTTCTTTCCTTAAGATGCTGGCATCTATTGGAGTGAGAAAATATTAAACCTACAACTATAGTATATCAATGTATTATAGTTTAGGTAGTTGATCTGAATCTTGAAAGCTGAGTAGAATCTAGCTACATGAAGAAAAGACAGAACATAAGAGAGAAGAGTTTATGCAAATGCATAGAAGAATTCGTGTTGATGATGTGTTTAGGTAACAGTGACTCTATCTGAGGTAAATGATGCATTTGGGTGTACGTTTGTGAGCCGCAGGATAAGTCCCTGAAGCCAGATCATGGTGAGTATCTTTTTCATGACAGTCTGGCCTGCAAGGCCACCTTGAAAGCATTCAAGCATTTTGAAAAGAGCTTCTAAGTAGTAGTGTTGACGTTGGATTATAGTATGATAAAATAAAAGGCAAAGAGAAAAAATGAAATTATTGAACTTAGGAAATGGTTTGGGGTGCAGAAAAATTATCCATTATGATTGTTCCCATTGTCATCACAACTTATATTGGTTTTCACACATTGGAAAGCCACTTGTTTTTAAAGCAGCTGAAATTAGTCAAAATCCCCCAAATTGATCACATTACACCTATACTCAAACCATCTATATACAATAATTTGAAGAAAAATCTTAAAATTTCATGTGCCAGCCAAGTCTCTGTTAAAAGGAAAACAATTGTCCTTTGGATTGAAAACACCATCTGGATTGCTTCAAACCTACTAAATGCACTAAATGCAGCACTAAAACGCCTAAAGTCTGAAATTTATAAGTAACAAAAACAAAAAACCTTAAAAGAATTTTCAGATCTTTAAAAACTTCCCTCCAGTAAGGCAGGTTGGCATTTTCTGCACTGCCCCTGTGTACTGTAAAATATCATGTGATTTTCTAGAAGGGATATTGTGAAGATTAACAAGATCGTGTTTTAAGATTTTTCAAGTTCTTCCAAGAGTGAAGCTCTGTGAGTTCAGGTGTAACATTCATTTTTCACCACAGAGTCATTTGAGTCCCAGTGATATCAGAGTGAAGCAAACCCAACTTCCTTCCAAGGATCTTACTACCTACATGACATAGTTAAATAATATTCAGTAGAGAATTAGAATTATTAATGTTTGAATTATTGAGCAAGAACTATGCTAAATAACTGTATCCACATTACTTATAGATGTCTCGAAAGGCCCATTATCATACAGAAAAGGGTTTTTAGGGCACCTGGGTGGCTCAGTGGGTTAAGCCTCTGTCTTCAGCTCAGGTCATGATCTCAGGGTCCTGGGATCAAGTCCTGCATTGGACTCACTGCTCAGCAGGGAGCCTGCTTCCCTTCGGCTCTCTTTGCCTGCCTCTCTACCTACTTGTGATCTCTCTTTCTGTCAAATAAATAAATAAAATCTTAAAAAAAAAAAAAAAAGGTTTTTACCCATATCAGGATAATCCAGGGATTTCCTCATTGATTATTTAGGTTGAGGGAAGGAAGAACTAGTTATTGCAGGTAGAAGAAATGTAGGTTAAAAATGAACTTTTAAAGTATAGGCAAATCAAATTTATTTATTTTAATCAATTCAAGCAGTCAGTAATATGTATCTGATAGTCCTTGATGCAAGTGTTCTGAGAAATTACAAAAAAGCAGTCAATTCAACAAAATAATCAGTTACTTGGTTTTTTTGGAGACTCTTGAATTTTACTGGTAAAGATATTATATAGACACAGGTATATTCATAAGCAATGGAAATATTACCTAGTATTTACTAATAATACTGTTCATAAGGGCTGTGCCAAAGGCTGCTAAAAGTGAAGATCTGCCCTTTTTTCACTTCCATTAATCTATTCAAACAACATTTATTAATTATTACCTGACATAAATCCTTTTGTAAATAGGTTGATATGGCCTACCTTGTAATACCTTTGTTCATTCAAACATTTATTAATACCCAGACACAAGGGCAAATACAAAATAAAGTAAGCTATAGTCAATGCCCTTAAAGTCTTTTTACAATAGTGATAGGGTCATATATGTAAATATATTATAAATTCATCTTACATATAAGGTAGAACAGTAATTAAGATGTATAAATAACATAATGAAGGCTAAATCCTAAGTCAAGAGTTCTCAAACCTAGGGACATTTTAGAATCACCTAATTTTTTTTTTTTAATTTAAATATAGTGCACAGGGCACCTGGGTGGCTCAGTGGGTTAAAGCCTCTACCTTCGGCTCAGGTCATGATCTCAGGGTCCTGGGATCGAGCCCCACATCAGGCTCTCTGCTCAGTGGGGAGCCTGCTTCCTCCTCTCTCTCTGCCTGCCTCTCTGCCTACTTGTGATCTCTCTCTCTCTGTCAAATAAAAAAAAAAAAAAAAAAATCTTTTAAATAAATAAATAAATATAGTGCACAGCTCCTCCTTCTGCCAATTCTGGTTGAAAACCTAATTGTTTGCTTAAAAGATTAGAAAGAGAGGGGTAAAATATAGTGTTGAAATTGATGTAGCTCCTAAGAAATCCTATGAGAGACAAGAGAAATTCCTAAGGATAGCTGCTATGTAATTTGAGTGAAATATGATAAATTTATTCTAATGATTCAGAGGAAGATAGAAGATCCACTAATAATATTCATATAATATCCTCTCGGTCCATGATCCCAAACTAAGACTAGGTAAAACCAAAACCTATGTGAATATTTACTCTAGGGGTCTCATTCTCCAAGTTCTTCCGATTATTCAAGCTTATAACTAATCAAAGCCTCTAAGGAAAGGTTCTGCTGTATGTTATATTTGAGATAAGAGTGATCATGTGAAATGTTACATTCAAGGGCCTGCCTTTCAGAGCAAACTGAAATCCCAGGCATCACCAAGAAGAGTGGAGCTTTCCGTGGCACCCTCAGACCTTCCTAGCCATTGATGTACCAGAAGGCAATAGTCTACACTTATAGCATATTCCATCAGGAACTATAGTTATACAATCTGGAGTTCTCACTCAGTTTTCCTTAGTAATAAACAAAAGCAAATAAAATAAAAACACAAGGGTATCTCTATTTCAGAGTTTTTTGAGAAGTTCAGCTTCCAGGTATTTGTTTGCATTAGACTTACCATGTCCACAGTGATGAGGAGAGTACAGATCAGGTAAAAGGTGATCTTTTATTGAGCCAAGCAAAGAGAGGCTTAAAATAAATAAAACCTTAGGACCAAAATGTACTATATTGAAATTCCCAATCACGACTTATCCAGAAAAGTCTGAGACCAAAGTTTTACAGCCTTATAAAAATATTTTCTCAGTAGCATCACACCTCTATGTAATATTTTAAAGCAGGCCTAGTCGTTTGGATTCAGCACAGTTGGAAAATAAGAATCATATGAATGAATAGGTGAGTTTCTTCATCAGTGGATTTTAAATATACCTAGGCATTCACCCCCCTTCACTACCCCTTTTGAAGCTTCAGGCCTTGGATTCAAAGCATGATTTTGTTTAACACTCTCTTAAGTACATCTTTCGCATATACAAAAAATGTGTACAGCTAGAATTTTCATCAAACACCCATAATGCCATTTTTCTAATTCAAATTGGCTGTGCACCAACAGCTTATTAACAAGGTATTTTCTTGCTGCTTGGGGTGTTAGGGCAAAATATGGATTATGTAAACATGTGTAGGTAGAAGTTAAGGAGTATTCTTTATAGCTAACATGCATGAGTAGCCAAACAACATCTTTTAACTATAAGTTTTATTCATAGAAGAGATAATAAATGTGTGTTGTTTTTTTTTTTTCTTTTCAAGGGAGATCATTGTATGTTTATTGTTGGGTCATATCATTGTTTGTCATTGGCCTTCATGAGGTGTTTAGTTTTATTCCTCATCTATTGCTATAAACCTCACCTTTTTTTTTTTTTTTTTGCATTGCTCATACAACCCATACTTACTAGTACCGCAGCATCACCACCAAAGAAGACACTGGGAGGCTGGAAGTCTGTTCCCCAAGCAGTTATGATCTCAGAAATCTGCCAGTAACTCAAAGCTGCCGTATAAGGAGTCCCATTCTGTGACCAAAGCAGTCTCTTGTATTGAGCAGAAGTGTCAATTCCTTGAAAACACTCAAGGAATAACAGTAATAAGACACAGTGCAATTATTTATATAGTGAGGGATCTTTTTTACTAGGTTAGATATCAGCTATAGACAGTATGTGGCAGCAACAACAACAAAGACAAAAGATGGCAAGGACACTTGGTCCCACCTCACTGCTTTCGATTTCATTATTCTCCAAAGATAGAGATAGCCATCAAGGGTTGCATCTTCTGAAACAAAGGACAGAAATCGACATCTTCCTTAGCAGGAGGCAATGTCAATATGATATCTCAAACCCCCTTCTGAAGATGGCAAAAAGTATTTTCTCAAACAGCTGCTGAAATCCATTTTGCCTCATTTTCACAAACAAAGAAATGGTAGTTTCCCTTTCCTGACTACACTCTTATATGTGATTGGCTTTCATCCCTTCTCCTCTGTTCTGTGCCCAAGCAACAGTCCAACCCCTCAAATTCATCTTTGTATCCACTGGGCAATCACAAGGCAGGTGGACACAGGTGTTCCTCGGGTCATTATTGTCATATGTTATATTAAGGATTGTGAGGATAGGAAAAACTCTATGTCTTAGTCTATTGGGGTGTCTATAACAAAATACCACAGACTGGGTGGATTATAAATAGCAAACATTTATTTCTCACAGTTTTGGAGGCCAGAGGGTAGAGGGTGTCAGAATAGTAGTGTGAGGACCCTGTCTCAGGTCCCAGACCTTTCATTGTCTCTTCGTGTAGAGGAAGGAGTGAGAGGTTTCTGTCTGGTTTTTTCTGTAAGAGAGATCCCATTCATGAGGGCCCCACACTGATGATTTCCCAAAGGTCCCACCCACCCTCCTTGCGGGTTAGGTTTCAACATATGAATTTTGGAGGGACACAAACCTTCAGACCACAGCACTATGGCTTCTTAAATATTTGGGCTCTCCCTGGCTTTAAGATTTTTTTTTTTTTTTTTTTTTTTTGATTTGACTGACAGAAATCACAAGTAGGCAGACAGAGAGCCCGATGCGGGGCTCGATCCCAGGACCCTGGAATCATGACCTGAGCGGAAGGCAGAGGCTTTAACCCACTGAGCCACCCAGGCGCCCCACTCTCCCTGGCTTTAGTAATAGAAAATGTGTGTCTAATAAAATAGCAGATATGAGATATTTCATATACCCAGGGCTTGGGTTTTTTTAATTGTTTTGTTTTTGCAATGTTAGTGAACAACATTGCCTTGGGTAAGTATGAGGATATGTATGTAAAATAGAAATGGATTGGAAATCAAGTACATCCACTTCATAACAGAAGTTGTCTTTGGGAAGGGAAGGAAACTAATGGAATGACAGGGAGTTGTTAGAGAAGACTGGCTAAATTTGTAATGTCTTGTTTCTTTAAAAAATGATGGGGCAAATATAACTAGTGGTATGTTTTTATGTTGTTTGTTATGACGGGTGTTTTTTATGTTGTGCCTTCATTTTTTTTTTTTTTTAAATATTTTATTTATTTATTTGACAGAGACAGAGGTCACAAGTAGGCAGAGAGGCAGGCAGAGAGAGAGGGAGAAACAGGTTCCCCGCGGAGCAGAGAGCCCGATGTGGGGCTCGATCCCAGGACCCTGAGATCATGACCTGAGCCGAAGGCAGAGGCTTAAACCACTGAGCCACCCAGGCGCCCCTGTGCCTTCATTTTTTCTGTATCTTAAGACCTCAAAAAATATTAAGAAAATAAGACTATTAGCTAATCACATGTCCATTGTGCTATCTCTTTTTGAAGGAGATGTTTGCAAGTAAAATAACCATCCTTGCTGTTCAATTAGCAGTTCCATCAAAGAAATCTTCATTGAGTATTAATCAATTCAAGATCACAATTTTAATGTCACTAGTCATCCTGCTTTTAAATAAATACATTAATATTCAAATTCCTGTGTAAGTGCCCCATATATCTGATTAACTGAAAGTTAGACAAGCCTTAATACATGCAGAACACCATTGACGTGCTCTAAAAAGCAAATGAAGAAGCTGGAATAAATATATTATGAGTTATATGTGTCTGTCTTTTATGGAAATGAAGAAAAATTCCCTCAGGAAGAACCCAGATACTTGGCTGTTTTCATCATTTACAAGGTATAGTGCTAAAGACTATACCTGGCAAAGCATCAGTAAGGATAAGAATGAGTACATTCATCTATAATAGCAAGTTATGAACAACATTTATATTACATATATGCATCACACATAGCAACTGCATGTGTATAAAATTTCTTTGAGTACTGTGTTGTTTATAAGAACTTTCCAAAAAGGATCCCCAAATTATTGATGACTGTTTACTTTCAGCCCATAAATCATTTCCCGAAGATATTTTACAATTGAGATTCAACTGGGCTTTTAACAGACTTATTTATTTTTTTGTTTCCTTTTTTAAAAATCACCATTTCTGTTTTCAGATTATTCACAGGTTTGGCCCCTCTCTTGGGGTAACCACCAGACACATCTGTTGATTTCTCCCCAAATGACGATAGCAACAAGAGTGCATTTAACAAAATAAAGGCCAGAGAGAGAGGGAGTCTTTTCAAAACACAACAGGGAAAATCACCCGAAATGAGAGAAATGAGATAACCAGCAGATGCTCCAGAATATGGAAGTCATCTGTAAGCATTTAGCAGGATGGAGAATGCTCTAACCGTTCTCCACTTGCCAGACGCCCGAAATAGAGACAGATGAGCTATTTCTCTGAACTTCGACAACAGCGCCCGCTGAAAAAGCAAACCCTTTCTGCCAAGGGTCACTTGTCAAAACTGTTGACTGTAAATCAGAGTTCTCCATTTTGGCCTTATGGTACCCAGAAAATATAGCCGAAATGTTCATATGTGCATCTTACCTGGGGCAGGAAGATGATCATCCTTGGCCGCTGAAGGTCTGCAGGGATGGGGACAAATCGTTTACATGTTTTGAACAAAGATACCTTTTCGGAAACCCACACATTGTATGCACTGTTTCTTATCTTTCCTTGGCGAGTAAGAAGTGTTCCCAAATGAAATAACCCACATTTCAACTGCATTGGTAAATAGCGGTAAGGATATTTAGGTCTGGAAATGGTCATGAAAAGGCCCTTTATGTTTTTTTTTTTCTTCCCGAAAATAATTGCTGCTGCATTACACTGTGTCTTTTAACCTGTTTTAGAAGAAAGGAATGTCTTTGTGTGAAGTGTATTATCTGGAATTCTTCTCCTCATATTGTTTAGATCATGAGTCTGGGTTTTTGCTTTTTTTTTTTTTTTTTTTTTTTTTGCACTTGCTCCCAGGGTGTCTGAAACATTTAAAAAGAACAGTGAGTAGTCAGAACTGCTCATGCTGGCAGCGGGTGCCTTACAGTTTGCCATCATGTAAATGTCAATTTTGCTTTCATTTATGGAGCTAAGCAGAGATAAATCCCAGTAGCATTGAAAGAGATCTCTAGATTTCAGTTTGCCTCATTTCTGTGTGTGGCCTGACCCGTCAACCCCAAGCTGCTCTGTTCCTCTTCATCGTGTTTAAACGCCATTACTCTTTTCCTTTAATTTTTCCAGCTCTCTCAAGAAGCTAGGGGGAACTCTAGTGGGGACAGAATATATTCTAGGCCAGTGGTTCTCATGCTGTGGTCCCAAGACTAGCATGGAAACAGACTTGGGACTGCTAGAAATAGAGATTCTTTATATCTCACCTATTGAAATAGAAACTCTGGAGTTGAGGTCCAATAATCTGTGTTGTAATAAACCCTTTACGTCATTCTGACACACACCAAAAAAATTTTGAGAAACACTGATCTACACCACAGTGCAGAATTTCTCTTAGGAACTCTGCAAACCATCACCTCTGGAAAATTCCACCAGTTTTCCCCCACGGAATTTCCCATGTGAGATCCTGAATATTGTCAGATGCCTTTTTTGCATCTAAACTATGGTAATCTCCAGGTATAAAAGGAATCCCATTTCAATTATGCCTGGTGTCAATGTTTGGAGTAGATAGTGATGGATTAATTTGCATTAAGAATTTATCCTGGAGCAGCAAAACAGATTAAACTATAGCCCCAACAACGTCCAAAAACGACACTTCTTTGATTTTTTTCCTCCACTAATGTATACCAAAAAGGAGATTTTAAAGTCTTGCAGAATAGCCGAGCCAGCTATGCAGAAGACAGGCACTCCAGTTGGTTGATGAATGGATTATACTTGCCAGTGAAGTATCCTTATTGGTGGATAAAGACAACCGATTTATTACCTTCCTTAATGAGCTTTGATTGTACTACTCAGCTGAATAGGGTTTTGCAGGATTTTTTAGATTATATTCCAAAAGAATGTGTGGTCAAAATATGCAACTGAGGAACTACAAAGTCAGGGTTTTATGGCATTTTATCTAAAAACCAGTAGCATTACAAACACAAAGGAAGTATCAAAAGGGATTTTGTGAAGTGGCAAAGTTTATGAATCACCTCAGAATAAAAGTACTGAACTTATCTTAAGAAAATACATGACTGGGGCTCAGTGGGTTAAGCCTCTGCCTTCGGCCCGGGTCATGATCCCAGGGTCCTGGGAACGAGCCCCATGTCGGGCTCTCTGCTCAGCAGGGAGCCTGCTTCCTACTCTCTCTCTGCCTGCCTCTCTGCCTACTTGTGATCTGTCAAATAAATAAATTTTTTAAAAAATCTTTAAAAAAATTAAAGAAAATACATGACTGTGTATTTTGTTGTTGTGCCTCTGAAAGGTGTGGTTGTTAAACTCTGTTGAGATTACTTCTTCAGTGTCACAGAAATTACATTCTTTTTTTTCCCTCCTCCACACAGCCTGTAGCCAGGTAAGGCCCCTCCCCACACCACATCTGTAACCTCTGGAACTCAGGTCAGAGAAAGGGGAAAGAGGGACAACTGGCCTATGAAAATGCCTAAAGGTGGAGAAGGGCTCAGTTGTCAAAATCAATCAGCAGTCCCTTTGCTTTCAAAATGGGAACAAGATTTACTTTTTTTTTAAAGTTTTTATTTATTTATTTATTTGAGAGAAAGAATGAGTGGGGGGCAGGGGCCAGAGGAAAAGGAAGAAGCAGACTCCCCACTGAGCAGGGACTCTGACATGGGGCTTGATCCCAGGACCCTGGCATCATGACCTGAGCTACAGGGCTTTACGGTGCTTTACAGACTGAGCTACCCAACAAGATTTACTCTTTATTCAAGAAACTTCACCATCAAGTATTGTGGCAATGTCTTTTAAAACGAAAAGGCCATTTGATTCTGTATTTCTCATTTTTTAAGGCTTGAGAAGACCACATTGTTACTTGGCATTTTCCAGATGCTCGCTGAGTTCTCAAGTTGGTGGTCCAAAGGTAAGCTCACCCCCTTTCATGGCTCAGACCCATAGGCTCAAGCTGTTTCCTCCAGAACCACATGCAGGTCACAGGCTTAAAATCCCTGAAGGTTTTTTAGCAGGAGACAGCCAGGCAGCCAAAAGAATTTCTAGGCTTCCATGATGATTAGAATATAATATACAGTGTTTCAGCACGGAAATGATACCCTTAATTATTGCGAATACACTCGAATGCCTGCTATTTGCAGAGATAACCTCAATGCACTGAAACAGTAAGAACTATTACACACAAAAAAATAAAAAACATTCCTGTCCATTTCAGGAATAATCTGCCCCTCACTGGGAAGAACAAAGCAATAGGAATGAAATGGCATTAGGATGTTACAGAGGAGTGCAATCACTTCAAGTCAGGGTGTCAAGAGCCACTGCTTTGCACCGAATCCACTTTCTATACCCTTCAGCTGTCTGAAAAAAGAGAGCATGCTATGAAGACTGTTATCTGTACCTCTTGGGCACATTAATGAAACATGAACAAATACAACAGGCATTAAAAAAAAATATAGGCACTGTTTCATTTTTCAATTACTTTTGACAAAATAGGCTGGGCCACAACTCTAAGCTCAGAAGCGTGGTCCTTGTTGCAAATACAGAGACATTCCAGCCCAAGAATTAATTTGAATAGTCATAGAAAGGTGAAAATTCACAGGGAATAATTTATATCCTTCTCTTCTACACTAGAGGTAAATCAAGCATCACAGAAATTCTGTTCTAAATAAAAAGTGAAAGTACTCAGCATCCTAGTTTGGTGGTTTTTTAAAATGGTATTTTTCCCTTCACCTCTTAAGTCCATCCAAAATTCAGAGCATTTATACACACACACACACACTATGTACACACACTATGTACATAGTGTGTGTATGTGAATATTTAAAGTATACACACATAGTATTTGGTTGCATATTAGCAACTAAAATCCCTCTTGTGAAATAAGCGTTCCTCAGTATGACACTACATCCCCTAACAATACTCCGGTGTTTCCAGAACATAACATTATGTTCTGAACTTAGAGCTATGTGAACAAATTCACACCCAAAGGAAAACCAGCAAAGTGCCTGGCTTGCTTCCAGTTTCACTTTCCTCATTGTTTTGCAGGAATGAAGAGCAATTTTGTGGTTGAAAATGAAAATGTCTTTTCCCAACTGTGATCAGCTCTTCTGACCTGGCAGAAATGACTTCAAGCCTGTGTTTTTCAGGCCTTGAAGTCTTCTGCCTCAAAACAATTTCTGCTCAAGAGGACGCTCTCTGGAAGTTTTAATGCATCTCAAGTCCTGGTCTACATTTTCTGCTTGATCTTACCTTGCTTTCTTGCATATGCAACTTCTTACTAGAATTTCACAAGTTCTTTTTTATCCCAAGGCTTCCCAAGAGGAAATGTACTATCCATGGATGGGACTTTGGGCCACTTCAGGATGTACGGGTAAGAGTTAAGTTAAGATTAATCAGGACTTTGAGTCAAAGTACCTGTAGAGCTAGGCTCAGCACAACATGGTCCTCATAGAGCATAAAATTCAGACAGTTCAACTCAGGTCAAAATCAAAAATCCTGATTGGTGCCAAAACTCTGCTTTTGTCTCTTTTACATGTTTTATTTTATTGTCACAAAATAGGGGACTATAGAGGGGAAAGCCACTCTTGGATTACAGTACAATTTTTTAACAAATTATGTAATCACTTTGACTGATTTCACATTAAATATTTACAAAGCAAGGTAGTTACATAAAAACAAATGGAACTAAGCTTTGGAGAATTAGCTGCTAGAATCTTATTTGTGATTAACTGAACTATTTGACATTGGTATTATGTAAGCAACCTCAAAAAGAAAACAGTTAACAATAGATAAGTTACTTGATGGAAGTGTTTCTTTCCTTTTTTTTTTTTTCTTTTCTTTAACATGTAGAAATGGAGGAGTGAATTAGTTAAGAGTTCTATGAAAATGATATAAATATGAATTCAAATTAGTGATAATTATTTAATCTAATGTGTTCTAAAAATATTAACATTATTTCAATTTTAGCAATTACAGATGGAGTTGAGTATATATTTTAAATTCAATTCCATTTAACAGAATTCAAATTTGAAATTGTCCCAAATCTCTAAAGTTTGAAATCATTCAAAATGTGATACTTTATTTTAAAAACTAGACAAAATCAATCCAAATCTATAGACTATTAAGATTTGGAGATGATAAAGCTAACAACAAATTTATCCTTCCCACCATCTCTCTTTTCTTTACATGCCTCTCTCTGTTGGTTCACGCCTTTCAGTGCTTAAATTTTTTTTTTTTTTCAAAGTAAAAGATTCATAGTGGGTTTTCATTTCTATTTTCATAGGCTTCTTTGGTATCTTAAAAATCCTTTAAAAGGAATATCTGACCATTTTCAGAGGCCAAACATTTTATATTGCTTCCCCAGCCCCCAAAATTAATTAATATCATTCAGTACCTTGAAAAATGAAGATGTAAGTAAATGGTGCGGTTATAAATCCAAACAAATTATAAAAATTCATTAGATTCTCCTCCTATTAAAAAGGATACAACTACTAGTTAAATAACTTGAAGAATTGAGCTTGAGTTATTTTAAAATATGCTGAAAATTATAATAGATCTTTTGGCTTTTTGAAAGAAAGAAGAGCTTGCTTGGGCCTCTTGACTCTCACCTCTATTAGCATATATATCACTGCTGGGCAATGTATGCAACCTACAGAACTTAGCAAAATTTTACCCTGTAGAATAAAGTAGAAGCTGAAAGAGAAATAATGCCTATGAATTTTCTTGCTTTTTATATTATGGAAAGTTCAGCCATAATAGGTCCCTCTGCAGTAAGAACAGCTACATGTATAGGATGGAAAGAAAGGTTGTATGTCAATCATCTCTCTCCTTGCCTCTCCTAAAACGTCAGAAAATTCTAGAAATGTGAAGCCGGAAGGGATCTTCAAGATCACTTAATTGGACTGCATTGTTTTAAAAATTATGGAAATAAGACCTGCATAAATTAATTGACTTATCCAAGGTCATACAACTATGCTCTGAGAATCAGAAATCTAGCTTCTCAACCGCTTCACCTTATAGAAGCGGAGTAGGACACTTCCCAACAAAGAGCCGAAGACAGACATCATCTAGATGTACCATTTCAACGGGAAACGTGCTGTCAGATGTTTCACGTCTTCTTCATGACTACTGTGGCTCTTCCAGTTGGCAGAAATAGCAAAACAAGAAGGAACACAAATCTATTTCTCTCGTCAAAGTTTTTTTGTTTTTTTTTTTTTTTAAATATTTTATTTATTTGACAGAGAGAAATCACAACTAGGCAGAGAGGCAGGCAGAGAGAGAGGAGGAAGCAGGCTCCCCGCTGAGCAGAGAGCCCGATGTGGGGCTCGATCCCAGGACCCCGGGATCACGACCCGAGCCGAAGGCAGAGGCTTTAACCCACTGAGCCACCCAGGCGCCCTTCGTCAAAGTTTTTAACTTCTAATTCGAATGATGGTTTTCCCCTCTAGCTTAAAAGTTAAAATTTAGCAATTTTGTTGTTAATTTAAAAGTAATGGAAAATATTACTTTGCTTCTTGCAATCTCTGAACTTCATACACAAGACTTCAGGCCTCAAGGATAAATTACTAGTGGCTCAATATGTTAATAATTTATAAAGCCAAATAGCTTCACACCAGGATATTGGGTAGGCAAAATCCGAAGAACGTAGCTTTCTTCATTTATGGCATACCATGCATCACATCACTGACGAAGATATTCACCTTGAAGTCGAAGGGTAAAATAATAATAATAAAAATACCTATTACATGCTCAATTTCTATGTCAGGCAGAAGACGAGGGGATGAGTAAGGAAGCTTCCCCTCAGAGAGTTTACTTTTGAGCAGGTGAGACATGATGGTATGCACACAAATGACCACAGTTCAAAGTATGACACTTCCATTAAAAAAAAAATCACAAGACTCTAAAAAAGTTAGTGCTTTCTAGGGAACGTGAAAAGCATTACGAAATAAGTGGCCTGTGAGATAAAACTTGGAAGCCCCCATAGGCCTGGGATTGGCAGGGAAGATGGAAATGGTCTAGGGCTGATGTTGCCTGAAAGCCGCCTCAGACCCTCTCCTGTGTTCTTTGTCATTTCTTGTCTCTGTACTTGGTTCAGAATGTTTCTTCTTCAAAGAGAGTTACCTGCCCCCACCTCTCTATTCCCTCACCTCCTCCATTATTTGGAGAAGATGGGTGGATCAATATCAAGGACTGAACAGCTTTAGAAATGTGAATAACTACTTGCCAAAGGTTATACCCCCATCTCTGCTTTTAGTGCCTCCCCCACCAACACCCCCCCTAGTGCACCCCCCCACCCCCGCCTGGTCAAGGGCTGCACCCAGAGCAGCTGAGCAATAGGGTTATTCGTTCATTCATATATGTTTACTGAGCACAGACTAAGGTGAGACATTATGTTAGGAGGTAAAGGATATGGACAAAATTAATGTGGTCCTCACGTTAATATCTATAAACTCCACAGAATTTACAGGTATTTAAATAAATACAGGTAATTAAATAAGCAGCTATAACAATATGGTAGATGTGATGACAGTGGAAGCATGGGGAGGGGCTGTGCTACAAGGCAAGGACACCTTCCGGGCTTTGCAGGGTCCAGAGAGTTTTCCACAGAGTCATGAAGGATGATAAGGAGTTGGTAGGTGCCCTCCTGCAGCAGAGGCAGGGAACGCTTCCTCAGGAGGCAGGAAGCGTGTGTTTTTGCAGTGAGGCGCCTATGGAGGCAGTGACCGGTGGGAACATCAGGCAGAATGATGCTGCCCAACGCTTGCGAGTGAAAACCTCACAAAATGCTGTGAGACTCTGAGTTTACTAACCAAAGGTCAAAGGAAGGGGAGAGGGAGCTGAAGCTTTCCTAGGGTCTGTGAAAGGAAGGTCTGCAGGCGGATTGGAGGTGGGGAATTTATTAACTAAAGAGAAAAGAACCAGAGATAAAAGATGGGGGATTGCAACCTTTTGAAGCTCTCTCCTTGCTAATTATGACCCAAGGTCAATCCCTCAGAAATCAGAACAGATAAAGCTTCAAACTGACAGGACTTGTTTTCATGCAAATGTCTCTTGAAATGCAAACTAAAGAGAAAAAAAGAGTAAGAAAACACTGTGTGAAAGGCAGCAGAGTTCAGCAGCAATTTCTTCATACAAAAAAAAAGCAACCCTGAGAAAGAGGTGGGAAAAATAACTCTTTCCAGCAGATTGCAAAGTCTATTCCCTGTAGATTATGTTCATCTACATGTTCTTTAAATTCCATCCTTTGAAACATTACATTCTTTTAAAACATCCCAAATAGAACAGACCTTATGGACATCTTCACTTTATAATTTTAACAGAACAGGGACTAGAGTCCGCCAATGCAAAGGAAATATTCTTTAAATAACGGGATGACGGCTCTGCGGAAAAAAAAAAACAAAACAAAAAAAACAGTATGAGGTGTCCTGGTTAGGGACTAGGCAGGAAAAAAAAAAAAGAGAGAGAGAGAGAGAGAGAGAGATTTAAAGATAGGGTACTTGACTCCAAAAATGGTGCTGTGAGACTGAATATTGTGGGCTGAGGAAATGTGTTTTGCTCTGTTCTGTTTAATTCTGAGGTTAAAAGCAGTAGTCAAACCATGACAGCGAGGAGCTTTCTGCTCTGTTATATTACAGCTCACTTATTTCCCTCCAAATATTAAACAATGCCAAAAAATCTTTTAGTTATTTGGGATGCGATCCATTTTCATTTCTCTCTTGTCCTTTTTTGGTTATGAGATGACAGTTTAATATTCCAGGCTCCAAACCAGAACTTGGCAAATGGATTAAAAAAAAAAAAAAAAGTTAAATGCTGTAGGGAAGAAAAAAGGTATGCAATTAATTTTCCACAAGAAACTGTGAAACTGGTGCTAAGATGACTATGTTTATTATCTGTTTACCTCATACAACTCTTGAAATCTTTCAGA
This sequence comes from Meles meles, assembly GCF_922984935.1. Classification (NCBI taxonomy): domain Eukaryota; kingdom Metazoa; phylum Chordata; class Mammalia; order Carnivora; family Mustelidae; genus Meles; species Meles meles. The sequence continues at coordinate 61,515,166 of NC_060068.1, read as the reverse complement.
ACACCATAGCATGTCAGTAATTTTACTAAACTTAGTTAACTCTTGGTTTTACAGTATGAAAATTCACATTTATTATCTTCCACTTCAGCATCTTTTTAAGAGTTGATATGTATTTATCTGAAATTAAGTGCAGCATTGTGCAGTGACTAAAAACCCAAGTTTGAAGACAAAGTTGAGTTTCAATCTCACTCATGACTCCTAAGTTATGTCACTTTGGGACCCTTACTTAACCTCTCTCAGTGTTAGTTTTACCGTCTTTAAAAGTGATATATTAATAATTCTAAATTCACCGTGCTTTTCTGAGGATTAAGTAATGTAAAACAGAGCTGATGCGTATAAAAGAGTAGATACAGAATAAGCTTTGAGTAAATAGGAGCTCTTGTTGTTATTGTTCGATGAGTGTTCTTGTCCTGAAGATTTAGAAGTTTCCTTGGCCAAGGTCACCTTCTTATTCACACCAGTAGTTTTCTAGGTATTTCTGGACTTTATTACATTGCAAATCAATGTTAATCTGAATATGTGGACAACATCATAACCAGCTCCAAGAATGAAATATGTCAAAAAAAAAAAAAGAAAAAAAGAATGAAATATTTCATTTTACTCGAATGAGGCGTTTTTGAATATACCTAACCTGCTTAAGAGCTGGAAGTTGGTCACTCAGTTCACACTCAGAAATTGCCCCCTCACCGTCCTGTATGCACATTTCAAAAATACCAAACAGAAAAACACTCATTTGCCAGTTGTCTTGCTTAAGACCAAACATGGTAGGGAACGCAGTCTGTCGGTGACTGAGTAGCTTCAGGGCTTTCTTTCAAATGCTAGTTTAAAAAAAAAAAAAAAAAAAAGACTATGGTCAGGAGAAATTCCAGTTCTGAAAATACTATGCACCGTTGACACATTTGTCTTTTACTTAGGGAAATGTTAAGTTTTTGAAGTACAGTTTGGGTGTAATGGACTTGGAAAATACCTCTAAGATGAGCTTCTTATGGTTGTTTCATGCAACATCAATTTGGGACCTCTGTTTTATGTGTTTGGCCCTTGGGTAGCTGTGGGGCTGCAGCAAGGATTGAAATGTAGCTCCAGACTCATAGAGATTACAGTTAGAATTGGGGGTAGGAGCGTATGAGGGGGAACATTGAGAAATTAATAGGCCTTGCTAATGCAGTGTATATAATACATTCTGTAAATGAGAAAATGTAAAATAATATAAGAATACATTTGCATTTGATTTCTGGCAAGATGTTGAATAATGGTAAGGCTTTAATCAACCAGTCAATGTACATTAGTTGAGAACTAGTGTTAGTGATTCGGGAATGGTTTGACAGTGGGAAAGTGATGTTTCTACTGGACCCCTCCCTGGCCACATCAAGTAAGCAAACAATCTAAGCAAAAATTGAAGTTTTTTAAGCAAATGTGGCTTTAGGCTGACTTCCTGTAGTACATGCACTCTCCTGTGGGCTGTCATTTTAAATCCTTTCTGTGTAATCAAACACACCATGCTGTTGAGACTTTACTGTGAAATAAGAAAAAATAATAATTATAACCCAATGCCACAGTTCCCCAAAACTTTTGTTCATAATTTTACTTGCAGAGACTAGTAAAATCCCAAACGCGAAATCAAATCCTCAGCACTAGGGGAAATGGAGAACTCTTGACTAGCTAAATATTCACTATCTCTAACAATAGATTTTTGAAGAAAATATGTCAAATCATATTCAGTATTAACTTAGTGCTACCTCTTTGGAAGTTGTGATACCATTTGTTTGATCCAAGTTTGTTTCATAGCTTCTGGTCATCTCTCACTGTCTAAGTCCATCCTTGACAATTATTCAATAAATATAAGGGACGCCAATGTGGCTCTGTTGGTTAAGCCTCTGCCTTTGACTCAGGTCATGATCCCAGGGTCCTGTGATCAAGCCCCACAGGCTCCTTGCTCAGTGGGGATCCTGCTTCTCCCTCTGCCTACCACTCCCCCTGCTTGCGCTGGCTCTCTCTTTCATTCTCTTTCTCTCTGGCAAATAAAAAAATAAATCTTAAAACACACACACACACACACACACACATGAGATAGAAGAGGGTGGGGGAGCCTGGCTGGTTCAGTTCATAGAGATTCAACTCTTGATCTTGGGGTCATGAGTTCGAGTCCCATGTGTGGCATAGAGTTTACTTAAGAAACAAAAAAAGAAGAAGATGGGGGGGAATAAATCTTAATTATGCTGCTGATCTTTTCTGTGAAATACTCTATAAATACGTCAAGAAGCTATTCACACAAGAGGAGACTTACTAATGATATTCTTATGATTCTTTCATTAAAACTAGAGAACAGTTCAAGCCCCCCCACCACTTTGTTCTTGTTAACTTTCTGATCCCAATCAATAGGACAAGGTTTGAAATAAAGGTGAAATGATTATGAAATTGATGCATATCTAAATATATGTATATACCCAAAGTATAATCTCTTTAAACAAACCTAAATCTTCTTTGGAACCAGGTAATAGTCAAGTTACAAGAGAAATTTATACAGATAATCACACATACATGGACACACACACACACACACAAGCACACACACATGCTTGGTGAAGGACCTAAACTGGGTTGGAGAAAAGTAGAAAAATTTAAGGAATCAGTTACTCTTTATCAAGGCCTCAGTTAAGAAGCTCTCTTAAGAAAAAGGGGGGGGGGGTGCACCTGGGTGGCTCAGTCCTTAAGCATCTGCCTTTGGCTCAGGTCATGATCCCAGAGTCCTGGGATTGAGCCCCACATTGGGCTCCTTGCTCAGTGGGAAGCCTGCCTCTCCCTCTCCCACTCCCCCTGCTTATGCTCCCTCTCTAGCTGTGTCTCTCTCTGTCAAATAAATAATAAATAAATAAATAAAATCTTAATATATATATTAAATAAATATATATAAAATAAATAAATAAATAAAATCCCTAAAAAAGAAAAAGAAGCCGTCTTTAAGTCCATTACATGAGGGACAAAGTATGCATACAATGACTTAAAAGCAGTAAGTCTTTCGAAAACACTCATTAATTGAATAGGGCAGTGGAATTTGTAGAAGCCAGAAGAACTTAATCTTATTTTCACAAAGGTCTATTTAAGAATGAAAACTTGAAAAACCCTGTCTATGGACATACCATGCTGAACAGGCCTGATCTCTAAAGTGAAAGCCTACTTTGACATCAGCATATTTTCCACCTTTGTGCAATATCTAGAAGAGGAAAATATTTTATTTAAAGAGTTACAAAAGTACCCTTAAAATACCCACATGGTTTAAAGAAGTGTTCGTTTAGATCAAGTCAGAGTAAGAGAGTATAAGTGGGACATTTTGGGACCCAGGTGAGTCCAAATGATTTGAGAACAGCCGCATTAGAGCCGTACCGAAGAGGCAACCAGTGTCAGAGGTCCCAGGTGCGAATGTATTGCTTCAGCCTCAAGACACGCTTGGGTTACAAGATGACACACAAAGGAGGTGAATCCAATGTGCCCTTTGAATTTCAGACATACTCTAAAAAATAAAAAGCACAAGTTCTCAAGAACTGGTAAAACTCAAAGTTTGCCAAAAGGAGTATCAGCTGAGGACTTAGAATAAAATGCTGGTTGCTCCCGAACTGGATTGAAAACAGAGAGAACTGAGTACTCCAGATGAGACTTAAATTATATTTTCATCAACAAATACTCATTAATTTCCAACATTTTACTTGATGTAAGGTTACAGCTATGATGCTGTCATGCCTAAACATGTTTCTGCCTTCGCGGAACCAAAAGTCTCATTTAAGTCTTTAGTAGCACTATATACACTATGTATATACACTCTCTCTATAGATACATACACTACACACACACACGTGTGTATGTTCTTTCCTCCTGGATGTGTGTGTGTGAACCTTAGTCAATACCTTGACTATGCAACTATATCTTATTGGGTGAGTTGGAGTTAGAAAATGGGCAGTTATGCATTTTTTTTTAATTAGAAAGTCAGTTCAACTTTCTGAAGCCAAATACAACGTACATGACACTGTGCTAAATTGTAAAGGAACGTTCACCCAAATTCAATAAACAAACAAAAAGATTGTTTGATTGGCTACTCATTAACATAAATAGGAACCTCATTTACCTGAACAAAAAGTAACTTTTAAAATATTGAACACTGGGGCTCCTGGGTGGCTCAGTGGGTTAAGCCTCTGCCTTCAGCTCAGGTCATGATCTCAGGGCCCTGGGATCAAGCCGTCATCTGGCTCTCTGCTCATCAGGGAGTCTGCTTTCCCTTCTCTCTCTGCTTGCCTCTCTGCCTACTTGTGTTCTCTATCTGTCAAATAAATAAATAAAATCTTCTAAAAAATAAAATAAAATATTGAACATTAATATATATCATGAAGGAGATGGGGCTTCTGGCATAGAGGGGGTCAGAATCCAGTGAGAGAGAGTAACAGAATATGGAAGGAGGGATAAATTTTGCCTGAATATCCAGGGAAGTCCTTCCAAAGATGTAACATTTTGGCTGAGACTTATGAATTCAGAACCCCATGCATAAAAAAATAAAATAAAGTTCTAGGCAGAGGGCAGAGCATGGAGGACATATATAACAGAGAGATCTGAAAACATCTGTGGCATGCCTGGGAAAACACTGATTGAAGAGAAGAGTAAGGTAGAGAAAAAATAAATGTTTTAGAAATGGTTTCGAGGATAGATTTAAAATAGCTTGAATGGGGCACCTGGGTGTTTCAGTGGGTTAAAGCCTCTACGTTCAGCTCAGGTCATGATCTCAGGGTCCTGGGATTGAGTCCCGCATCGGGGGAGCCTTCTTCCATCTCTCTCTGCCTTTGCCTGCCTCTCTGCCTACTTGTGATCTCTGTCTCTGTCAAATAAACAAATAAAATCTTTAAAAAAAATAAAATAGCTTGAATGACAAGCTGAAGAATATGGGTTAGATTCTATGAAAAAGGAAGAATCATTTAAGGTTTTTGAACATAACTATTCCATGATCATAGCTGTGTTTTATGTAGGATGAGGGATAAGATGCACTGGGAAGAGAAGAAAGGGAGAATCCACTATGGTGAGGGAATAGTTTTCCAGGTTAGAGACAATGAATCCTCACCCTGGGTCTGAGACTAGTAAACCTTCAATAAATACTTGTTGAGTGAGTGAAAAAAAATTAATATAATTAAGTGACAGTGGGGATAGATTTCAGAGTCATTACCTAAATAAAACGTACGTGATTTGGGAAGAATATGATGGAGGAGGTGAATGAGCAATCGGGAAAATTAAAGATTCCAGGGTTTCAGGATGAGCGAAGAGGGTAGGTTGTGTTGCCTGAGTGTGGAACTAGGTTGAGAACGTGGTTATAGTGATGGTGAGAGGGTGAGAGATTAACAACATCTGACAACATACTGAGTTTGGGCTGATATCTTTATAAATGTACCACACTAGGTATGGAATCATTCTCTGAAGCTTAGAAAAGAACTCATAGCAAGAGAAAGAGTTGGATATCATCTGAGATTAGTCAGGTACAGAGAGCTTGAGATTATAGCAGAAAGCAGTATAGCATGAGGAAAAAAAAGATGACTTTCACATATTGGGTGCCCAAGGAAGTGGTATCTGAGATGGAGATTAGCTAGCATGCTGTTTATTAGGGAGAAGGATTAGAGTCAGCACTTTGGGGAAAAGAAGGCATCAAGGTGTAATATAGTTTCAGCAGAAACTTCAGCTAATCCCCTAGGGTTTTCTGACAATAGTATGAACCTTTATAGTTGCCCCACGTTGGAACAGAGGGTGGGCCTTATAGTGCTGTACCCATCAGCCATTGGAAATGACTGTCCTGGGAACTAGGCATGATCTTTGGCTGGGTGACGCTCTTCAACTGCGGTAACTCCTAAGAGGTCCTAACATTGGGGGTCTGTCTTCTATTAGTGCACCCAGCAGCAGGAGTTACAATTACTTCTTACCCAGAAGGTGTTCTTGGTGGCACATCGCGTATCAGGATGTCACATCCTGGATCACACATCACCCGCAGGATGGGTAAGCACAAAATAGTGTAGGAAAGCCTATACTGAAAGAAGTGGATGGTGAAGGGTGAAATAGAGCAAGGGTTTCTGGAGGTAAAGGAATGCTAGGATACGGGTGCCCTTTGAAGCCAAGATTCAAGAAGGAAGAGAAGCACAACAGATGTACTATCTGAAGAAAGTTTAAAGAACAAGAAAAGAACATTGAAATTTGGCATAAAAATGATTTTTTTTAATGTTGCTATGGACAAGGGGAGAAAATAGAAGAAAATAGAGAATTGTGTTTGGCCCAAAGTAATCATTGTTGAAATCACAGAAGCAAAGGGGAAGTCAATATGCTAAGGAAGAAAATAACAGGCAGCAAAAGAACGTGTTCTCTTTCTGTTCAGAAGTTCACCTGCCATTACTCATCTCCTACTCTGACTTGATTTCATCCAACACAAGAAGTAAAAATGCTAAATCCTAGAATAGCAGACTAATTAAATTGGCTCAGCAATAGGTTCATTTCATATGAGAAAACCCATCTAATGAAAAGAGTTTTCTTTACTCCTGTGAATTTGCTGGTAATAGTCCTCTTGTAAGACTCCAAGTTATGTTTCATTCAAGATGTTCAAGAAATGCTTTCCTAGATATCCATTTAGAGTCCTAAAATTCTCTAAGCAACTTTATGGTCTGATAAACTTCAAGCTATTTTCCAGATTAAGCTTTGGATAGAGTGAATGCCTTTGTCTGCTTGGAAGCCCAGTTCTATGGAAAGGCATAAATAAATACCCTTATTTAAAGTCACATAAAACCTGAAAGTATTCTTGACAGCAAATTGCCAAAAACAGCCGAAATATCTTCAAAGAAAAGAAAAAAATTTTCTTCAAAGGAAGATAAAAAACAAAGAAACATTTATTGACCAATTATTACGCTTGACACTTTTTCAGATGTTTGCATACAGTATGCCATTTGTCTTCACTCCAATTCTGTGAGCTATCCCCTGTCTTATAAATAACATTTCTGTGTTTCAGTTTTCCAAGTAGCATGCCCAATATTACATACTCTATAAGGAATAGAACTAGGATTTAATAAATGTCTGAATGACTGATTATTTCATTCATTTGCATTATTAAACATCTGTTTTTTGTATTATCAGAACTCAAATCATTTGATAGCTAAGCTCAATCCTAAATTTTTATCTTCATGATTATTTTCATTTTTTGTGTACTTATTTTTATACATCATAATGTTTTAGAAACACATTTTTTAAAAAAATCCAGCACAGCTGTCTGCAGTGGTAATTCAAGTTACATGAACGAAATGGTTCAGGTGGTCACCATCGCCCCACAAGGATGCAGCTGTTCCATAATGCACTTTGGGGGGACACCAACAGTAGTGCCTGGAGTGGTGAAAACTAATACATATTGTTTTTCAAGTGACTTATATAGCATAAAATAGTCACTCTTTATTGAACGAAATTGGTAAGGTTTTCTTCTCTTTTTTTAAAAAACATTTTTTTTTCAATTAAAACAATTAGAAAGATTGAATGAAACATAGTATGTTAGGAAAAGGTAAACTAGCAAAGAGAAAACAGAGATATCTCACTCATTTTCCTACCTGTCGGCTATAGAACTTCTGTGACAAAGAAAAGGGTGTTTGGGGACCAAGTATATATATTCAACTCATTTAAATGATTGGAGCATTCACATAGAATCTGTTAAATTAATTAAGTAAGGTAGCCAGTAGACTAAGATGGTTTTAATATGCTGGTAGTCTTTGCAAGCAAACCAAAAACTAAGCCTGTAAATGCCTCAAGTTTAAAAACGAAAAACTAAGGACAACCAGTCACAAACAGCCAACTAAGCCAATAGTTCCAAATAATGTCACCTCTTAAGTCATCAAATAAAGCTTTCAAATAAGCCAATCAAATAATGTCCTTACTTTGCTTCAGCGTCTTCTGTAGACGAGTCTTACCCGTAGCTCCTGGAGATGGAGGGCTCCTGACCTCTTCCAGTTTGGTAATGTCTCACTCCGGCCAATTTTTGCTCTAATAAGCTCTTAAAATTTTATATGCCTCAATTTATCTTTCATCAGCTGAATGGTCTCTAATTCACTTCTCTTTTATATTTACATGTTGAATAACAGAAGCC